>NW_024070196.1:24790270-25079932 GCF_014754425.2 Oryx dammah
AAAAAATCTGTCTGATAATTTGCTACTTATTTATCTATTTAAGGGCTTCTATCAAGAATACGCAGAAAACAAGAAAAAGGCACAAACATAATGAAAATAAATGGACAAAAGCCTTAAGATACACTTAGTGACAGAAGATAACTCAGTGGCCAGCAAGATTGAGATAATCACATTAGTCACTGGGGAATCAAATAAAAACTATACACAATTCACTATACCAAAATGGCTAAAATGAAAATAGTGAAAAGTACCAAGTATTTGTGACATACAAAGCAACGAGAACTCACATAAACTGTTGGTGAGAATGTAAATTGATACAATTCTTTTAGAAAATATTTTTAAGGTATCTACTCAGGCAGAATATGCCTAACCTATAGCCCAGTAAATTGAGCTTCTAGGCATAACCCTAACAATTACATACAGTTGTTCACCAAATAAAAATAAAACATGTGTTAGAACATTCGTAACTGCTATTCTGAACTCAAATGTCATCACAAGCAGAGAGGAGAGATACTTTAAATTAGTCACATAATATAATACTATATAGCAGTAAGATTTAACCAATTATAAACATGAATCAATATGTATAAATTTCATAAACACAATATTGAGAAAAACAGAGTTTGTACAATGCATAATCCCATTTAGGTAATCTAAAAGCAAGCAAAAACTAATAAAGCTTAATAGGAGACTGAAAAATACGTACAGTTAGAGGAAGGAGGTTAATAATTGTAGAGGAACCTGAGCAGGGGTTGTGGGGTGTTGGTATTGACTTGTTTACTCATGTATGAGAATTGGTTGCAGTGGTTTAATTTGTGGAATTCATGAAGCTATAAACTTATAATATCTTTCTGTTTATTTAATATATTTGAAGTTATTAATTATATACTTAAATATGAAATGAATAATATATTTCAATAAAAGGTTTTTCAATAAAAGCAATTGGTGAACTTGGAATGTGTTATCTATAAGAAATCAAAACATCAGAAGGAAGTCATAAAAGAGTTAAATAATACCTTTAAAGAACTAAATGAATATAGGTATCAATCAAGAATTATATGCCCAAATAAATTAATCAAAAATGAGAGTAAAATATTTCACCAAAAAAAGGAGATAATGTATTTGTAATAAGAATTTCAAACCTAAAATTTTTCCACTTAGCAGAAAATTTTGAAACATGCAAATAATTAGTTCCCAGAAATTCTGAATCAGTATACATGAGCAATGCCAGAATATACAGGTTTTTAAAAACTATATCCTGCATTTCAAAATGCATTCAAGTTAAGATTAGTTAGGATTAGAAAAATTCCAGATTTAAATTCTAAGATCAAGGAAATAATAACGTTTCTATCCATGTTGTCAGCTATTAAAAACATCACTTATATTCCCAAGTGTTTATTTCTTCTCTTCAATTAGGTCGTAAAGTTTTTAAAGCACATCTTTTTTGTTTGTTTTTCTTCTAGCTTCCTATTCTAGAACACCGTGGTCTTTTCAATTCAGAAAGTAGTTCTGGAGTTGATCCTGTAATTGCTAATTAAGTGGTGCATGTGTGTGCAGGTGCTCAGTCATTCAGTCGTATCCGACTCTTTGCAATCCTGTGGACTGTAGCCTGCCAGACTCCTCTGTCCATAGGGTTTTCCAGACAGAATCACTGGACTGAGTTGCCATTTCCTGCTCTGGGGGATTTTCCCGGCCCAGGGATTGAACCCTGTCTTCTGTGCCTCCTTCACTGGTAGGCAGTGCATTTAATTTAATTGTATTATTTCTGGCCAAGAATTTTTTTTTTTTTAGTTGACAAACAATATCTTTAGAAATTCTCCAGATCCCAAATAATAATAACAATACTTAAATCATTTAAAATCTACATATACATACACACATATAAATATATATACAATTGTCCCTTGGTATCTGTGAAGAATTGGTTCCAAGACCATCCAGGATACCAAAATCCACAAATGCTTAAGTACTTTATATAAAATGGCAGCTATTCACATATAATCTACACATATCCTCCCATATACTTTGAATCATTTCTAGGTTACTTACAATGCCTAACACAACATAAATGTTGTAAAAAAAATAGTTGCAAATTCAATGTAAATTCAATGCAAACAATTGCTAGTGCAAGTCAAATTCAAGTTTTGCTTTTTGGGACTTTCTGGAATTTTTTTCCTGAATATTTCCTGAATATATTTGAATACCAGGATGCAGAACCTGCAGATAGCAAGGACCCACTGTGTACATACATATGAACAAAAACTTGATCAAAATAAATGGACAAATGTGTGTATATATATATATTTATATTTATATGCATATATCAGTGCAAGAGTAGTGCATGTAATTGTAGAAGTAATTCATGTAGCTGTGTTCAAAGCTATCTCTGGAAAGAAACAAATTTGATCAGTCACAAATTGCAAGTAAATCTTTTTTTGTTTGTTTGTTTACATTTATGAATCAATTCATTCTCTGTAACTGGTATAGTATTTCTCTTTTCTAAATCAAGTTAAATATGAGGTACCACCTCACAATGTAGTGATCAAAAACCTTTTACACCAGCACAAACAACATGTTTAAATCCTGACTATGACAGTTATCTTGAACCATAACTATACTTTGCCTTAATTTACTTTATTTTCTTATTTATAAATGTAGGAAGTACTAATAGTATGGCAATTATTGGAATTAATTTTAAATGAAAGTTACTTTTTTAATAAGCAGTAACTGTTAGTGATTAATATCATAAATTATTGGATTTTAATTCATCTAGTCTTTCAATTCTCTCCATGTTTGAATTTGTTCATAATTTCTTTCATTTTAATTTGAGGCTTTATATATTTCAAGGATACACTTCAACAGCTTCCCCAGTGGTTCAGTAGTAAAGAATTCGCTTGCAATGCAGGAGCCAAAGGAGATGCAGTTTCGATCCCTGGGTTAGGAAGATCCCCTGGAGGAGGACGTGGCAACGCAATCCAGCATTATTGCCTGGAGAATCCCATGAACAAAGAAGCCTGGTGGGCTACTGTTCACAGGGTCACAAACAGTTGGACATGACTGAAGTGACTTAGCATGCATGCACACACACAAAATAAATAACTATATAAATATAATTATGGATAATCTTACAATGAAGTTTATATTATTTTCAATAATTTTGTAGAATTCATTTTTCCCACTTTTGAAGTTCTTTCATATACTTCACATTATGAAAAACGTATGCATGAAATAAAGTTTTTAAAATATCATTCTAAAATTTTCTTTTAAATCTAAAATTTTTGAATCTATTCCAAACAAGGCCAAAAACTGACCTTCAGAAATAATGCAGAAGAGAGCTATTTTAGATAAAGATAATGCCCACAAACTCCCACTTCTGGCCATTAAAAGGTTTTGATCACTTCTCTACTTATGTTTGATGATAAAGGTAAAATACAGTAATTAGTCTTTTCACAGTTACTTGTTTAATCTTTTTCTTACCTAGATTTCTAGGGAATGTGTTTGGTCTAAAGATGTGATATAGAAAAATTTCAGTGAGTACAGATGGAATTTTAAAAAGGTAATGAATTTAACTTCTGATGAATTAGAAATTTTACATAATTTCTCATAATATCAATTTGGGACATTCAAACAAAGACTTATGTCAAAGTAATACACATATGTGAAATAGTGATTTTTGTGTAATTCCCACATGAACTTAGAGTTGAAAAAAATCACTGATTCCAATAATGAAACTATACAAAATATTTAAAATGTCAGAAATTAAAAGACTGTTTTAAAACATTTTATTTGAAGCACTTTTGCCCTGCAACATTTAACTATTAAAATTATAAAACCACTAAAATTTATAAAACATTGCACAATTAGAGAAAAGAACCTCAACTTTGAGTCTTATGTTAGCATATATTGATGATAAAAGTTTGTCTTCTCCACAAGTGGGATATAAAATATTTTTAAAAGCTTTTTGAACTTTTTTATTTAAAAAACTGCTGAGATCTTTTATCCAATTGAATGATTTTAAATAAGTCTTAAATCCAAAAATAGAATAGGAGGTGGGAGAAATGGGTAAAGGGGCTATTTTATTTTAACTCTAATGTACAAGAGATTAATAACCTAATCAAGTATTAACAAACATCAATAAATAATTCTGGAAACAATGAAAAAGGTTTAAATCACAGAGTAACTGCAGGAGTTAGTATATTAGCCAGGGTTCCCCACAAAAACAGAACAAAAAGAGGATACATATATAGAAAGAGACAGGGAGGAATTTATTATAGAAGTTGACTCATGCAATTATGGAGGCTGAGACCTTCCATGATTTACCACCTGTAAACTGTAGATCCAGGAAAGCCAGTGTTATATTTCAGTCTGAATCAGAGGCCTGAAAGTCAAGAGAGCCAGTGTTCAAGGTTGGGATAAGATGGATGCCCCAGCTCAACCAGAGAGAAAACTTGCCCTTACTCTAGCTTTTTCTTCTATTCAGGTCCTCAAAAGACTGGATGATGATAACCTGCATTGGTAAGGGAATTATTGTTTACTCAGGCTACCAACTCAAATGCTAATCTCTTCTGGAAACACCTGAGCTCTCTCTTAGCCTAAGTTAAGTTAACATGAAATTAACCATCACACCTAAAGAATAATCTCAACCTGAAACTGTGTGTTTAAGAATTCACAGAGGCTAGAGAAGAACAAATTTTGACCAAAATGTGAGCATTACTTTAAAAACTGCAATTTGAAAAGAAATTCAAGCCATCTAAAATGAAAAATTGATGCTTTCAAATTGTGGTGCTGGAGAACACTCTTGAGAGTCCCTTGAACAGCAAGATCAAACCAGTCAATCCTAAAGGAAATCAGCCCTGAATAGTCATTGGAAGGACAGATGCTGAAGCTGAAGCTCCAATACTTTGGCCACCTGATATGAAGAGCTGACTCACTGGAAAAGACCCTGATGCCCAGAAAGACTGAGGGCAGGAGGAGAATGGGGTGACAGAGGGTGAGATGGTGGATGCATCACCGACTCAATGGACTCCAGGAGACAATAAAGGACAGGGAAGCCTGGCATGTTGGAGTCCATGGGGTCAGAAAGAGTCAGACATAACATGCAAAACCAAAAATTTAAATTACTAACGACCTCATGACAACAACTCTTGAAACCTAATACTCCAGGGTCATTAAAAGTAAACCTGTGGGTCTTTGCTAGGGAAAGAAAGAGTTTATTAACTACTAATCTTTTTCATTTGATAATATTATCATTTATAATAAATTAATAATTTAGCATTCTAACTTTAATATGACTTTCACAAAAATTAATTAACAAGGCAGCAGAATTATGGAAATAGGACTAGATATGAATTTAAAAGAACTATGCATGGAGTCTTGCCTTCCATTTTATAGTTCTGTGGCCTTGGGCAAGATACTTAAACTTCCTGATCTTTACTTTCTTCATGTGTAAAATGGGGATAAGAAAATAAAATCTATTTCATAAGGTTAAATAAGGTAGATTTATTTAGGCCAAGAAATAGATATTTGTTAAATAAGAATTCTGTAAACTCTGAATATTATTAAAACTGAAAAAGTTAAAACCATTGGATTAACATGATTCCAGTTTTATAAAAGATAAAAGCAGGACAGTCTGTTATTAGATATAATACTCTAATTCCTATTGAATTAATATGAAGTATACATAACATAGAAATATAATCAACTTACTTATTCAATGAATCTATATATGCCATGAATTAATTATTATATTATAGCTGATACAGCTTTTCAATGCTAGTTAAGGACATGACCACACTCACACCATAGTGACCATTAAGTACTGCTCTCTATCAAAGTTGAAAACATATTTGAGTTTAAATTTGTAACTATATGAATATTCTACAGGACCGAATGAGCAAAATTTCTTAATCATTCCTATAATCATTTCTTAAATGATGTACTAGAGTCCTTGATTAAACCCATATATTTCTTTGTTTTTTACACCTACTTCCAACCAGTGTATTCTATTTTCTGTATAATCTAGATATATGAAGTGAAGCTGAAATATTGATGTCAGTGAACTAAGAAGGGTAATGTTAAACTAGTGAACATTTCAAAAACATTTATTTTATATTTTTTGTTTCTTATATGATTTTGTATACAGTGACCAATAAATTATACTGCACACCTAATTAAATTGCAAACTATGAACAAATTAAAATATGCTTGTGATAATTACTTTGCTTTTCACACAATTTATGACTTTAATATTAATATACAAGACTTGTAAGCTTTCATTCATGTTCATAACCAAAATATTAAATAATACTCAATATATAAAGTTGCAGATTTCAATATTATATTTGTATACCCTCAGCCCTGAAGAGCCAGATGTATATGAAATATAACAGCCAGGAGGAAATAGGTTGAAAGCATTTGTTTTAAAATACTTTACATGAAAAGTGTGAAAACAGTAAAAATACTTATGGAGACTCATCATGATACAATCTAATAGGCAAAGAGATTTCCTTTTAGGAAGGCATATTTTATTATGAATTTTTTTAGTAATTTAGTAAGCAAATATTCTTGACTATTGACCAATAGTATTATTCTATATTAAATTACTTGAAATGTCAAAATAGTTTACTGAAAATTTCTGATTTGCAGATACATTTAAATGTGCATATATTAATACAGATTTAGGAATGTTATAGACTTCTAAATTATTATGTGGAGTTATATAATGTAGAATATTCAATATTCCATATTAAATATAACATAATTATGTTCAATATTCTACACAGACAAAGCTAAAAGTAAATATGAAATTCAACATTGCATTATGCAACTTAACCATTACTGGAAACATGTTTGCATTCTGAAGGAAAGTCCATTTTAAGTTTGGGGCATTTATATTCTCTGTATTGCTTGTTTCATAGTAATTTTAGTACTTTCTTAGTTGATTCAATAGTCAATATGAGCTCATCAAAAACCAATTTCACCAAATCGCATTCACTTTGTTTTCAGCTGGAGTTCCTACTTTATAATCAGAAGGAAGTCTTGGATATAGGAGATCATGTTTTCAAGAAATAATATACAAACCAGCTAGCTATCTGTCACAATTCTGTAGGGGTTCTGGGAGTGGATAGAAGAGACTGACTGATTCCTCTGTATGGTTTCCTCCAACTCGAATAATATCTGATAGCATTTTCAGTTCTGTACATTGGTTTTCTTGTTCTTGGACAAGAGTTCCAGCGGCTGTCACTTGTTCAGTGACATAACTTCAACTCGAGTGCCTCATACTATTTGTTGTTGTTCAGCCACACAGTCTTGTCCAGCTCTTTGCTACCCCCATAGACTGCAGCACGCCAGGCTTCCCTGTCCTTCACCATCTCCCAGAGTTTGCTCAAACTCATGTCCATTGAGTTGGTGATACCATTCAACGTTCTCCTCCTCTGTCATCCCCTTCTCCTCCTACTCTCAACCTTTCCCAGCATCACAGTCTTTTTTTCCACTAATATATTAATATGGCTTTGTATTTCACTTGCTTATTTATACAGATTAATAATAAGCACAAAACGTTGAACTTAACTGTAGAACATAGGCAACATAAACGTCATTTTCAGAGAAAAACAAAATATGTGACAAAATATTTAGTGAGAACAAACACTGCTGACCCTTCTATCCTTAGCCTTGGCCCTTAGTCTTCTATATCCTGCCTCTCCAGACATACATACGGTGTTCATTTATTGCTATGCTCTATGAAATATTTATCTTCTTTCTAAATGTTATTAAATGTCTACTTTCACATCCCCATATACCTGTATGGATCATTTTACCTTCAAAACTTATGATGGCAAAAGTCACTGTTCCTTAAGTTATAAACTTTGGAATCACTGTCTCCAGGCTCTTAATTCCTAATATAGTTATTAATTTTTATCAATTTCACATCCCCGATTTGTCCAAATGTTATTTAACATTCTCAGAGTCTGTTGTTGCTGTCCTATTCCAGCCTATCTCACCTACCTTATAGAAACAACCTTAAATTGTTCAACCTACCATTCAATCCATCATTCACTCAGTCACCAAACTTATTATACCGATCTCTTATTTAATCCCTTTAATTATTGCAATTTAACTCAAGCTTCTTGATTTACAAGTTGCCTATAGTCAACAACCAGTGTAGCATGCTAAGTATATTTCTAAATTATTTTCAGTACCGTTAAAGTGTCACATTCATGATGTTCACCTCTCTACCTTTGAGCATGCTATTTTCCTTCCATGAAATATTTTTCCGCACACTCACCTTCCTTTCTTTGACATACACTGATCATCAGTTTAAATTTTCCTTCTTTGGATCATGTTTTCTGACTTCCAGCAAGGTCTGTTTTGAACATTTCATAGGTGAATTATGCAACCTTATGACCAAGTCTCTACTCCTGTTAGATAACTTGTCCTGTTCTATGATTTCTTATTTACTTGTTCCCTTCTCCTAGCAGAGTCTTAAGCACAGAGTGAACACTCAGTACAAGGTGTGAGGGGTAAAACAGGAATGGGAAAAAGGAGGGAAGCAGGAAGTGAAGAAAGGAGGAAGAGAGGGCCTGGATCAGCCAAATAAATAAATAAATATCAAAAAAGAACAACCAAAGCAAAGAGAAAAGTAAGAAAGTGACACTTTAATCAAATAAGAAGTACTTAGCTAAGTTATCAACCTATGCTTCATTTGTAAGAATTAACTCACTTCTAATAACAATAGTATCACCTTTAATAACAGAAATATATTTTCATCTTTCCCAAAATCACAAGCTAGGAATGACCACCAATAATATTTTTCAATATATGAAAGTTACAGGCAGCTTTTTAACATTTTTTTTCTTTTGTTAGTTTTTATTAAATATATATATATATATATATATATATATATATATATACCATGTAATAAAATAACAATTATAGTAGAAAAGAAGCTAGTTGATATCTTTTTCTTAGTAACATCACAACATTTTAACATTTTAAACTTTGTTACTTTAAGTGCTATCATCAGGTATTTAATGGAACAGAGCTGATAAAATAGTAAAACATATTTATTTGCTCATTTGTTCAATATTTTTACTAATTCAATGAGAGTCATCTGCAGGCTAGTAATTTACTGCATGATTCATTATTACAGAGCACTGTTTAATTTGAAAATCTCAGAGATAAGGTGATGATAGTCTGTATAAACACTTACGTTAAATTATCTTGCTAATGTGAAATTTCAGAAGTTAGACTCATACGACACAAACTGTGGAAAAGTTACTTAGAAAATATTAAGAAAGGCTGTGAATTATATAAGGAGAGAGAGAAATATTCCTGCAATATACTTATTTCAACTTGTTTTCAAATGCAGATCCCAGGTCAGTGATTTGAGGTGAATAATTTTTTATTCACATGATAAATATTCAGTCTGTATTTGATATCAGTTCAGTTCAGTTCACTCGTTCAGTCATGTCCAACTCTTTGCGACCCCATGAATTGCAGAATGCCAGGCCTCCCTGTCCATCACCATCTCCCGGAGTTCATTCAGACTCACGCCCATCGAGTCCATGATGCCATCCAGCCATCTCATCCTCGGTATCCCCTTATCCTCCTGCCCCCAATCCCTCCCAGCATCAAAGTCTTTTCCAGTGAGTCAACTCTTCGCATGAGGTGGCCAAAGTACTGGAGTTTCAGCTTTAGCATTACTCCTTCCAAAGAAATCCCAGGGTTGATCTCCTTCAGAATGGACTGGTTGGATGTCCTTGCAGTCCAAGGGACTCTCAAGAGTCTTCTCCAACACCACAGTTCAAAAGCATCAATTCTTTGGCGCTCAGCCTTCTTCACAGTCCAACTCTCACATCCATACGTGACTACTGGAAAAACCATAGCCTTGACTAGACAGACCCATATCAGAGCCTAGTAATTCTTGGTGACAAAAGTATGAATTTAATTTTAAAAAAGTAGTGTATAGTCTCTGACAAAGATATTAGCTAAACCATCATTTAAAAATCATCATGGACACTGTGGGAATGTAAAGTCCAGAAAACAAACATAATTGTGAAATTTTTATTCAACTACAAATGGGATAAAATTAATCTCATACATCCTTGAGCAAACAAAAAGGGAATTTCACAGAACCACCTCCACCCTTCTCCTTTCCTTTCTTCCCTCTTTCCTCTACAATTCTGTTCCTCTTTCTCTCCTGCATCTCTCTCCCAGCTCCCCATGCCTTTTGGCACCTACAAGTCTCCTTTCTCATTTCTAGACCTTCCTTCTTTTTGATGCTGGCCACCTTCTTCGACACAGCACAAACTGGGACTATCAAAAACTGTTTCCTCATATCACTACTACGAGGGAGGACATACAGGTCACTACCCTGGAAAAGAGGTCAGATCAGCCCAGTTTGAGTCAGATGTCCAGGCCTGGGCTAAACACCTGCGTTTAAGGGAGGCTAATAGGACTACCTTAGCTTCCAAGCTTCTGCTTACATCCAAGACAGCAGAGGATTCTAAGGTAAAATCTCCCATCTAAATACCATGCTTAAGAGAATTTTCCTGACTCAAAGGGTGATGTTTTGTCAGAAAAAAAACTATAGATAGCCTTTTACAAGATGTTCTGGATTACATAATAACTGAAGGAGGCAAAGATAAGTTGACATCTTTTTTGGAGGGATATTTTCTACAGGTAAATAACAATGTCAATATATAAAGGGAAGAACCAAGGCTATTTCTCTGTAAAGTGATCTAAAATTAACTAGAATTAGTCAATACATCCATTTAAAGCTTTTTTATAAAAGCTACTTCCTTCTTGTTCTCTTTGTACTGTCCTGACAGCAAACTATAATGCTTTGGCAAATTTACTTTCTGGCATTCACAGGAGAGTTACACACAATCGAAGATCAGAAGGCCATGTTCATCCCTCTTCTAGGGGAGAGTGAAAGCTAATAAACAGGCATGTCAAGGCCTGCCTGTGTGCTCAGTCGCTTCAGTTGTGTCCACTGTGTGATCCTATGAACTGTAGTCAGCCAGGCTCTTCTGTCCATGGGATTTCCCGGGAAAGAATTCTGGAGTGGGTTGCCATGCCCTTCTCCAGGGGATCTTCCAGACTCAGATATCAAAGCTGTATCTCTTGGGTCCCCTGCATTGGCAGGGGTACTCTTTAGTAGTAGTGCCACCTGGAAATAATGCCTCAAAAACACATTTCTGGTCTGAGAATTAACCCAGAGTAGGGGGATGATTATTCAGGCTGGCATTTTGTGCACTTCCATCTCAAAAGTTTACTTGTTTAATCTTCATGATTCCTCATGACTCATGATAATATCAATATTTTCATAGTGACTTCACTGTAGATCCAAAGATTAATTTCCCTTTTTATTTCCATTGAATCACTTATTATTATCAATACTTATAGCATTTTGAGCCTTTATAATTTTCTAGATGTTCAGTTCAGTTCAGTTCAGTCGCTCAGTCGTCTCCAACTCTTTGCAACCCCATGAATCACAGCGCACCAGGCCTCCCTGTCCATCACCATCTCCCGGAGTTCACTCAGACTCACATCCATTGAGTCCGTGATGCCATCCAGCCATCTCATCCTGGGTCGTCCCCTTCTTCTCCTGCCCCCAATTCCTCCCAGCATCAGAGTCTTTTCCAATCAGTCAACTCTTCGCATGAGGTGGCCAAAGTACTGGAGTTTCAGCTTTAGCATCATTCCTTCCAAAGAAATACCAGGGTTGATCTCCTTCAGAATGGACTGGTTGGATCTCCTTGCAGTCCAAGGGACGCTCAAGAGTCTTCTCCAACACCACAGTTCAAAAGCATCAATTCTTTGGTGCTCAGCCTTCTTCACGTTCCAACTCTCACATCCATACATGACCACTGGAAAAACCATAGCCTTAACTAGACGGACCTTAGTCGGCAAAGTAATGTCTCTGCTTTTGAATATGCTATCTAGGTTGGTCATAACTTTTCTTCCAAGGAGTAAGCGTCTTTTAATTTCATGGCTGCAGTCACCATCTGCAGTGATTTTGGAGCCCCCCAAAATAAAGTCTGACACTGTTTCCACTGTTTCCCCATCTATTTTCCATGAAGTGATGGGACCGGATGCCATGATCTTCGTTTTCTGAATGTTGAGCTTTAAGTCAACTTTTTCACTCTCCTCTTTTACTTTCATCAAGAGGCTTTTTAGTTCCTCTTCACTTTCTGCCATAAGGGTGGTGTCATCTGCATATGTGAGGTTATTGATATTTCTCCCGGCAATCTTGATTCCAGCTCGTGTTTCTTCCAGTCCAGCATTTCTCATGATGTACTCTGCATAGAAGTTAAATAAGCAGGGTGACAATACACAGGCTTGACGTACTCCTTTTCCTATTTGGAACCAGTCTGTTGTTCCATGTCCAGTTCTAACTGTTGCTTCCTGACTTGCATACAGGTTTGTTAAGAGGCAGGTTAGGTGGTCTGGTATTCCCATCTCTTTTAGAATTTTCCACAGTTTATTGTGATCCACACAGTAGAAGGCTTTGGCATAGTCAATAAAGCAGAAATAGATGTTTTTCTGGAACTCTCTTGCTTTTTCCATGATCCAGCGGATGTTGGCAATTTGATCTCTGGTTCCTCTGCCTTTTCTAAAGCCAGCTTGTTATATTATGCTTAAATTTTCTCATTAAATGTTTTTTAATCATGACAATGGACCTATAAGTCAGTTACTTTTATTCTCATTTTTGAAGTAAGACATGTTGAAGAATTTCTCCAGGGCCACACAACTCAGAAGCATGTAAGCTTCAGTCACAGCTGTGACTCACACTCTTGTCCATCATTCTTTACACTTTAGCTTCTACAGCATTCAAATACTTTTCAAACTCATTGCTGTTGTCCTCTGCACTACTCATTCTTGTTCTTATTACCTGATGCCTAGATATACCCAGTAGTCTTCTCCAAGCCTCTCCTCATTTCAGTCTTTCCTTCAGATTCCTGCTACATCAGTGTTCCTCCAAATCATTTCAAAATGGCACCCACCATCAAAAACCTTCAGGACCAAATGAGATCACTTATATACCATTTTCTTGTACCTTCCTGATGAAAGGTGGATATCCAATATAATCTTTAATAGAATGAATATCAGTTATCAATTGCAATATTATCTAATCCAAAGAAACTAAAATTCTACTCTATATTAAAGTAAATCAGAACTTATTTAAGGACCCCTTTGAATATAATTTAACATTTTGTGGTGCCTTATCTGTGTCATTCAGAAATCATTGGCTCTACTTCTGCACTCCTATGGAACTCATTTAACATGATAGGAGCCATCTAAGGGTTGTATATTTATCCTTTTCATGGCTGTTTCGCTATATGCTTGAGACATGAGGTTAGATACTGTGTCTTCAACTTTTTGTATAGCAAAGAACATCTAACAATTGCCTTAGCTATAGATCCTCATTTAAAAAAAAAACACACACAAAACTTACTTTTTCTTACTTGCTTGTGATCTTATTCATTAATTACTGGTAATTTTATAGTGGCATTAAAATATTCTCAAGTAATCATCTTAGTTATCTAGCTAAGGTTTTACCTTAGTGATTTTTTTTTTTTTTTTAATTTCAAGGAATGAGAGAGATGAATTCAACTTGGGAAAGGAGAAGGCTCTGATGACATAGAGGATGCCCCCACCAAATGTAAAGGAAAAGTAAAACAGAGCACACCTGTTCTTAGCAGGAAAGAAAGAGAATGGGGGATAGCTGTAGGGAATTCATAATATCCAACAAATTTGTTCCTGTTCCAATCCCCTATGACAAAATCTAAGAAAGTGAGATGTTACATAATTTGGATAGGAAATCAAGAAATTGTACCCTGATCTTTGGAAGGAATTATGCTAAAGCTGAAACTCCAGTACTTTGGCCACCTCATGCGAAGAGTTGACTCATTGGAAAAAACTCTGATGCTGGGAGGGATTGGGGGCAGGAGGAGAAGGGGACAACCCAAGATGAGATGGCTGGATGGCATCACGGACTCAATGGACGTGAGTCTGAGGGAACTCCGGAAGTTGGTGATGGACAGGGAGGCCTGGCATGCTGCAATTCATGGGGTCGCAGAGAGTCAGACATTACTGAGTGACTGAATTGAACTGAACTGAACCACCTCTCGCATTTTGGGAGGTGTCCACCAAGTAAGCATTCCCAAATTAAGCCAGAAAGTCTAAAACAAACTAAAAATGACCTGACAGCCTGAGAGAGTACCAGAGTAGTACTCCAGAGGTTTTTACAGGTTCTATTCATCAGGAAAATACACCTCAAATTTCCAGCACACCTCAAGGCTGAGTTGAGATCCATAGCTGTGTCATGCAAGGAGCAAGATGACCTTATCCTAAAGGGTAATAATAGATGGACACCCTAACCCAGGCTCCAGGTGGAGGACATGGCTGAAACTCAAGAAAAGTCTGCCAACTCTGTGTGATTAAAACTGGGTTGGCAGGGAGATGCACTGGGCACTCATCCAACAAGAGAATGGAAATTTTCAACAGTGGTCATCTTGACAGATACAAGTACAAGCAATTTGGAGACCACTCAAGCCAACAATCTTGCAGCTGAGTCCAACTCAAGGTCAAAGAAAAAAGCTCTGCATTATGTTATGAAGTCTCTTCCTCCATCCAAGGATTACAGAAACTTTTATGCTCAAGTGCTTTCTGGAACACAACAGGGAGAAGGAGAAGGAAGTAGCTATAAAGAAACTTGTTAAAATGAGAAACACTGCTTCAAATAATAACAGAGTAGAATATCTTAACCAGAAACTTTAAGAATCCCTTCATTCCAGCAACAAAGGACAGGGATTCTCGAGAGTAGGTTTACAAAATGTATAACAAACATTCATAAAAAGTAATTTTTTCCTTCCCATCTAAGTGAAGAATATAAATTTTTGGACTGTGATGCAGTTTAAATCATGCGTATAATAGGTAAGTATTTAAGCATTTTTGTCAAATGTTCTAAGCCAAAAGTGGAGAAAAAAATGTGAGTAGACACTTTGGCAGAGATTCATCCAATATCTACTCTCTCCTACTGCTTTAGAAACAAAAACCTCTAAGTATTTTAGCAAAGCACATAATCATTCTAAATGGACACTGCAATTCCTGGTAACTACTTTACCAGTAGATGTGACAAAGTTCTGGACAGTGAAATATATGAATTGTTGAGCAACATCTTCTGGAAAAAATATCTTAACCCAAAGTAAACCCAGAAATAGTTATCACTAGTTACCACCTGGCTGTAAAGGACGCTTTTGAGTTTTAAAAAAATCATTTTATGAATATTGTGGAATAAGAATGAAAAAAATTCTTTATTAGGAATTTTAATAAAAAATAAGTATAATATGCAACATTGTAAATCAACTATATATGAATAAAATAAATGTTTTTAAAAGTTAAAAAAATAAGCAAACCTTTTTGCACCAAGTACATTTTGGAGCACAAGTATCATAAAGGCTGAAAGGACACTGCCATTCTTCCATATAAAAAAAGAGATGGTCCAGTTCTTTTAGATGGAGAAGGCAATGGCACCCTACTCCAGTACTCTTGCCTGGAAAATCCCATGGATGGAGGAGCCTGGTAGGCTACAGTCCATGGGGTCGCAAAGAGTCGGACACGACTGAGTGACTTCCCTTTCACTTTTCCCTTTCATGCATCGGAGAAGGAAATGGCAACCCACTCCAGTGTTCTTGCCTGGAGAGTCCCAGGGATGGGGGAGCCTGGTGGGCTGCCGTCTATGGGGTCGCACGGAGTCGGACACGACTTAAGTGACCTAGCAGCAGTTCTTTTAGAAATGTATTATATGAGAAGATTCTTTCTGTTGAATGACTACCTGGATGAGGATATCATATATATTTACTAAGAAACGTATTTTACAAACTGATTCTTGAGTTTGAGAAAATGTAACTAGTACACTGTAGTCTGAAAATTCATAGTCTGAGATTGCATTTATAAGGTCAATTTCACTATGAGTGTCAGAGCCTAGAAGAAACACAAGCTGGAATCAAGATTGCTGGGAGAAATATCAATAACCTCACATATGCAGATGACACCACCCTTGTGGCAGAAAGTGAAGAGGAGCCTAAATGCCTCTTGATGAAAGTGAAAGAGAAGAATGAAAAAGTAGGCTTAAAGCTCAACATTCAGAAAATGAAGATCATGGCATCCGGTCCCATCACTTCATGGGAAATAGATGGGGAAAGAGTGGAAACAGTGTCAGACTTTATTTTTTGGGCCTCCAAAATCACTGCAGATGGTGACTGCAGCCATGAAATTAAAAGACGCTTACTCCTTGGAAGAAAAGTTATGACCAACCTAGACAGTAGATTCAAAACAGAGACATTACTTTGCCGACTAAGGTCCGTCTATTCAAGGATATGGTTTTTCCAGCAGTCACATATGGATGTGAGAGTTGGACTATGAAGAAGGCTGAGTGCCGAAGAATTGATGCTTTTGAACTATGATGTTGGAGAAGGCTCTTGAGAGTCCCTTGGACTGCAAGGAGATCCAACCAGTCCATTCTGAAGGAGATCAACCCTGGGATTTCTTTGGAAGGAATGATGCTAAAGCTGAAACTCCAGTACTTTGGCCACCTCATGCGAAGAGTTGACTCATTGGAAAAGACTCTGATGCTGAGAGGGATTGGGGGCAGGAGGAGAAGGGGACGACCGAGGATGAGATGGCTGGATGGCATCACGGACTCGATGTACATGAGTCTGAGTGAACTCCGGGAGATGGTGATGGACAGGGAGGCCTGGCGTGCTGCGATTCATGGGGTCACAAAGAGTTGGACATGACTGAGCAACTCAACTGAACTGAACTGCATAAAATCATATGAGCCAAATGTCTAATTTTAAAATTTCTTAAAGTCACATTGAAAATATTTTATAAAATGGATGAAACTATTTTATAAATTAATTTTTATTTTAGTATGGTTGATTTACAACTTGTGTTGGTTTCTCCTGTACAGAGAAGTGTATCAGTTATATGTATCCATATATCTACTCTATTTCAGATTCTTTCTCATATAGTCATTACAGAGTATGACTGAATAGAGTTCCCTGTAGTATAAAGTAGGTTCTTATTTTATATCTATTTTACATGCGTTGTTGTTCTTACTGCTGTTGTTGTTTAGTCACTAAGTTGTGTCGGGCTTTCTGTGACCCCATGGACTGTAGCCTGTGAGGCCTCTGTGTCCATTGGATTTCTCAGGCAAGAATACTGAAATGGGTTGCCATTTCTTTCTCCAGGGGATCTTCTTGAACCAGGTATCAAATCCACATCTCCTGCATTAGCAGGCAAATTTTTCACTGCTGAGCCACCAGGAAAGGCCCCTATTTTACATACAGTAGTGTGTACATGTCAACCCCAACCTCCCAATTTATACCTCCCCAAAAAACTATTTTAATAAAATAATTTAATACATCCAAAATACCATCATTCCAATCTGAAATAAATATAAATTATGAGGTGTTTTGTTTTGATTTTTCCTTATGCAAATTTTTCAAAATATTGTATGTAGTTTATATATAATAAATGGGACTCCCTGGTAGCTCAGTTGGCCAAGAATCTGCTTGCAGTGCAGGAGACCTGGGTTCAATCTCTGGGTCAGGAAGATACCCTGGAGAAGAAAATGGCAACCCACTCTAGTATTCTCACCTGGATAATCCTATATAGAGAGGAACCCAATGGGCTGCAATCCATGGATTCATAATAGTCCAAGGTGACTTAGCAACTAAACCACTACCAGGTTACAAATATCTTAATTTGATCATATTTCAGAGAAGGTAATGGCAACCCACTCCAGTACCCTTGCCTGGCAAATTCCATCAATGTAGGAGTCTGGTAGGCTACAGTCCATGGAGTGGCAAAGAGTTAAACATGACTGCACAATTAAGCACAATGTATTTGATATAAGAAGAGCCAATAAACCCATACAGGTAATTGTAAGATACAGTGAATTTTATTCCAATATTAAAAATATTTTAAAGATATTTTTCTCTGGTCTTCAGAAGACTCAAAAGAAAATCAGAAAATATTAAACATGCCAAATAGTTTAAAATATTCAGAAATAGCAGCAAAAACTAAAATTAAACACACTACTCCTTAAGAGTATACTGAGGGTCAGAGACATATGGTGGACCAACTTGCCACTGTGTCTTTGTCCATCCCTCTATTCAGCTGCCTAGAATATGATGTAATTTCATACAGTATGATCATCTCAGCACAGAAGCACAAAGTGCTCACATTCAGAGATATCACATTTGTTGGATGGAAGAATCTCTCTACTAAACCAGGAGTTACCACCTGACTTTTCAACAATGAGAGATATATTTGGCAGTTGCCCTCAATATGACCTTCTTACAGAAGTGTGTACCAATAAGGATTATGCCCATGTTTTTAATACTATTCCACCACTCAAACAGACTTTTGCATGAATTACACTGGAAAAAAAATCTTATTAATTAAAAATATCCTTCACCTAAGTTCAGTTTTCTTCTCTTTTCCTCTCTGTGTTTATTTAATGAATGTCCAGACAATTCAGACATCAACCAAAGTTTCTTTCATTTTTAAGATTACATTGATGTTGAAATGATGAGAACTAATGAATAATTATCATATAAAGTGAAATTTATTTTAAAAATATGGACAGATTTTTGAATAGCTGAAAGTTCTATCAGTATGTTTATTGCCATCTCCAAAATACTGCTAGCTCATTCAAGTAGGACTATCACTGTTACACTATGGTGTTTTTACCCTATGATTTTTTTTAAGCTTTCTTAAGTTGGGAAGTATAATATCTGTATTTGTTTCACAGTTAAGTATGAATAAAACATCAGAAACTAAGTTATATGTTCAGGTAATATAAATCTGGCTTGACCTCTCTGTAAATATCATCAAGTATAACAGAAAAACACATTTTCTTCATTTCCAAAGAGGGTGCTTTCTTTGGAAATAAATAAGTCAAGAAGCAAATTATATGCATTTTAAAATATGGATATAGGAAACTACAAAGAAGAAAGAGAGCATGTAGGTCAGGTTAATGATCCTTTGCTTATCACAACCTGACCAAAATTTATAAATGTTAAAATAATTTTACATTATTTCCTGAAGTATTTCAAGTATTCGAAAGCTTGGCACAGCAGTGCTATTTTATACACTGTTTTCTAAACACTCCACGCAATTTTCCTTTTGGTGTTAACACATCTAAGGAAATATGCAAACAGTGGGTTTATAACTTCAGGGGCTTATAGGAAAAGAATTATGATGACTAAGTGCGGGGGGGGGAGATTTTAGGGGTGAAAGATGGGATAAATTTTTCTTAAAGAGAAACAATAGGACTTCCCTGGAGGTCCAATGGTTAAGACTCTGCACTCCCAATGCAGGCGGCAGGTGGTCTTCCATGTTGGGGAAGATCCCACATGCCTCATGGCCCAAAATAATAGCTACAAGCATCATGCTTTTTTTCTTTCAATCCAACACATTTCTTCTTACTAACATTTAGGAAAAAAAGAAATTAAAGACAAAATTCACCAGTAAATTAGGATTTTGAGCTTTCATGTTTTTTATTATTTCTAGTACCTGAAAAATACTTGAACCAATTCCATTCTTTCATCTTAAATTTGGATCTACTTCTAAAGACTCAATACTTTGAATTAATTTATCGGAAATTAAGAGGCATAGCAACAAACAGAGAAGACAATAACTGCATTCTGAGTTCTACTCTGACCTTTATCTTTCAAAACAGTAACTCTCCAAAATTTCAGAAAGGTTAACTAATCCCTTAAAAGGTCACCTGTCTTTAAACTAGCTACAGTATATAAATGCTTTTCTGCTATCCCGGAGCAATTCATCAATAACTCATTAAAACAGCACTGTTTCTTTCTTGAAGTTTTTACTTTTTTGCAAAGCTATTTCCTCTTGGTCAATATAACATTCAATGTATGTCATAATTTATGAGAATATGATTATATAAAACTGTTACAGTGCTGTTCAATTAAGTAAAACTATTTATTGAGTACATAGTCTATACCAGTTGTATATGCCAGATCTAGATCTATGCCAGATCGACAGAGTTAGTTGCTAGGGAAAGAAGGAAAAGTTATAAATCAAAAAAAATATGTGTTATGATGTGTGTTTATGTTTATTGAGTATGGTGTATATCAACGTGTGATATTTAAGTCATTATGATGGCTCATAAACCCATTGGAAGATAATATACTTATGTTAAGGCTGATAAAACTGATTCAAACATTTTCAAAACTATTTTTTTCTAACTCATTTGGGAGCCTATGCTTAATGTTAAACATGCTGCTGCTGCGTAATCACTAAAGTCATATCCTACTCTTTGCAACCCCATGGACTGTAACCCAGCAGGCTCCTCTGTCCATGAGATTCTTCAGGCAAGAATCCTGGAGTGGGTTTCCATTTTCTTCCCCAGGAAATCTTTCCCAAACCAGGGACCAAACTCACGTCTCCTGCTTGGCAGGTGGATTCTTTACCACTGAGCCAACTGGAAAGCACAATGTTAAACATAAATTGTGCAAATTTTTTTCCTTGGAGGTCTAGTTGGATATTTTAATATGATCAAAGGCATTAAAATTGTGGTAGGTTAAATAAGTTATCTATGATAGATAAAAAGCTCTCCTATTTGCAGATAAGAATAGTATTTTAAACTAATGACATATAAATTTGCTTCTATTTTCTGTAAATTGATGCAAAAGATATTTTGCTATTATTCTGAAGGGAAAAAGAAATAACTTTGTAGAATCTTCGTTTATTGTTTAAAAATGAATTTCACTAAATTCTACTAATATGTATTAGAGTTACCTATTACCCACTTATTAGTTGAGGCCCCAAATGCCATTCTACTGAGAAAAAACAATACGCTTAATGAAGAAGCATCTTTATTCCAAAGAATTAGTAATTTGTCCACCCTTTGGATGAATAATTATAATAGTTGGTAAGAACAGTGTGAACAAAATTTACAAGCCCAAGTTGCTTAACAGTATTCTTGTTTTTGGCATTTATAAAATTCATGTTTCCAAACTGTGGATTTGACATACATTATCTCTTTTTTCCTCAGCATAAAAGGTTATAAAACAGAAGATGCACCAGTAAATACTAGATGTATAAATGCCATGTAGTAGAGCCAAGAAGTACTTTATGAAACTTATGTTTTGATTATGTTTATTTCTATGTCTCTACATATGTATTTAGGTACTAGACTGTGATGTAAATTACATTTCTAATAAAGCTGTTTTTGAAAGACACTAAATTAGAACATTACTTGAAAACATCTGAAAGTAACAATAAGAAATAATGTCTGGTTTTCACAAGTATTCTTTAATTTCATATTTCTTACTTTTGCTGAAAACTTTAGCATTCACTAAATCAGATACATAAAAGTTTATTGATTTGAAAAGAGAACTTATAGTTGTGACTGGAATTGCAGGCATAAGGAAAAAACAAATGAAAGTTATCTAGACACTTACCTACAAAATGTAAAAGTTCATTCCCTCCAACACACAATTAGATACATGACTATGAAATAAACTTATATATATATATGTTATGAGAATATCATTTACAATTATGTTAGCTATCTAACAAGATTTTTGAATGAAGTTTTACATATCGAATCTATGCTTTTAAACTAGTACATGCATTCAGACTTCCAATTCAATGGGGGAAATTGAGGCGATGGTTTTTTATGTTGATGTTTGCTATTACTGTCTATTAACTATCTAAGTGAAATCTTATAATGTTTACTCAGTTTCTTAATTCTGAATTCTCATTCCTGCTGAGTATACCCTTGCTTCTTTCTACTGAAAGTTAAATGGGTTCTACTCTTCTCATATCTTAGCATACAATTGTTAAAAAGTGAGAATCCATTTATTCCCTTAAAGTTGATTTTTCGCCCCAAATACATAGTCCATCAAAAAGTCACTTTCATTCGAATCCCTGTCTACATTTTACTTCATAAGAACCTAACCGAAAACAGTTGGGATCAGAATGATCCAGGAACTTGGTCTCCAGTCAAGATGGAGTAACAGGCAATGGACTCACCCAGTTGAAATGGCTAAAAACGTGACAAAATATGTGAAGCATAAGTGTTCAAGACATTGGACAATGAATGACACTAATCCCTGAGAGATAGGAAACAAGATGAACTCTACAATTGCCCTTGCAATGGCATTTTGAAGGCCATGGTAAGAGAGTATTC
Organism: Oryx dammah; assembly: GCF_014754425.2. Classification (NCBI taxonomy): domain Eukaryota; kingdom Metazoa; phylum Chordata; class Mammalia; order Artiodactyla; family Bovidae; genus Oryx; species Oryx dammah. The sequence continues at coordinate 24,812,505 of NW_024070196.1, forward strand.
AGGTGAAATCTGATAGCCTCTGCAAGGGGAGGAGATAAAGTCGAGAATCCAGAAAGAACAAGCAAGCTGAAGTCCATTGAAGAAAGGATATCAGAGAAGAGATAATGAGGAACCTTTAGATCTGCAGAGAGAAGCTCTTGAGTCTACAGATGAATACTCTTTAGATATGCCTTTGAGGAAAATACCCAAGGTGGGATCAAAAATTAATGGAAACACTATCTATGTATTACACAGGGCTGATAATAATTCCTATTCTTACCAGCTCCTTGAAGAGCAACAGAAATATAAATTACCAAAAATGGAAAACAAAGGAAACAAGAAAGAAATGGATGAATCATCAATAAGCGGCCTAATATGGGATATAATTGCATTCTTCAATGAGGAGGAGAAACTATAATTGTATTCTCCAATGGGGAGGAGAAAAAGGTGGGAGAGAAAAATGTTTGAAGAACTAATGGCCAAGATTTTTCAAACTAAACTGAATCTTTAAAGCCACATATCCAAAGAACCAAACACACTTTGAAATGAAACACAAAGAAACTTATGCCAAGGTACATCAATATCAAATGACTTAAAAATGGTTATAAAAAGCAAGTATTCAAATTAATCAAATGGAAAAAAGCTTTATTTTCCCTAGAGAAAACTATAAGAATGATACTATATTTTTTGTCAGATATAAGGGACATGCTAGAAGAGAGGGGAGTAGTAAGCTTAAAAAAAAAAAAAAAAGGCAAAAAGTCTCAGAGAGAAAGAATACATCACAGAGACCACCATAACTTCTGGAAGTGTTAATGGAAGTTCTCTGGGTTGAAAATAAGTCAGACCACGTGTTTCTCACATTTCTGCCCCTCTGATGGATGAGGCGTTGGCTCTGTCTGTCCATTGTTCTTCATCAGCTTTTCAAAGGTATTATATAATAAACAACCTTGGAAGGTAGAGTTGGTATTTTTGTCTTGAGTGAAGCCATAGAAGATAGGGATAATGTCTCCCTCGTGGAAATGACAGGTAGATTTGCTGCTCAGTATAATTAAATCTGAGTACTTCAGGTGCAAAGAGAAGACATGCTTACTGCCCATTGTAAATGATTCAGGTACCCTAAGCTCAGACTTCCTCTGATATCATGAAACTCACTTATTTGATGGCCCTTTTCGTATTCAGTTCAGTTGCCTAGTCATGTCGAACTCTTTGTGACCCCATGGAGCACAGCACACCAGGCCTCCCTGTCCATCATCGACTCCAAGAGTTTACTCAAACTCATCTCCGTTGAGTCGGTGATGCCATCCAACCATCTCATCCTCTGTTGCCCTCTTCTCCTCCTGTCTTCAATCTTTCCCAGCATCAGGGTCTTTTCAAATGAGTCAGCTCTTCGCATCAGGTGGCCATAGTATTGGAGTTTCAGCTTCAACATCAGTCCTTCCAATGAACACTCAGGACTGATCTTTAGGATGGACTGGTTGGATCTCCTTACAGTCCAAGAGACTCTCAAGAGTCTTCTACAACACCACAGTTCAAAAGCATCAGTTCTTGAGTGCTTAGCTTTCTTTATACTCCAACTCTTGCATCCATACACGAGTACTGGAAAAACCATAGCCTTAACTAGATGGACCTTTGTTGATACCCCTACAACCCTTTTTCTACCCAGCCATTTGAATACCATTCCACTATATAAAACCCTGGTCACTTTCTTGCCTCCTCTCCTGCTTCCTCCACTTTATACATTTTGCTTCATGCATACTGTTCTTCTTTCTCCTCTTTATGCTTCAATCTCCCTGGAATTTTCCACTCGATTGTTGTGTACTGAATGAATTGTTTCAGGTTTTAATTCCAATGACATTCTCATGAGAAGCTGTTCTTTTACATTATAATCTAATGAAGTCACTTTGCCATGCCAGTCACTATTTAGAATGCCATTCTGGATTATTTCTTGATAGCAGTTTTGTCACAGGAATGACAACATTTTACTGTAGAAAACCAACAAAAACAATGAAAGGTTAGAGGTTAAAGGTGAGACTTTAATATAAAGACTTTTAAAAACTTTCTCTACAAAAGAAGCTATACAGAACAGAGCAGAGGGCAGATCAGTATGTTTCATTTAGGTAACCTTCTCTAACCCTTAAACTCCATCACAGTCTATGAGTGTTTACCTTCACTCACTTGGAAGTGAAGGCAATTTAACTGGAAAAGAAATAAGCCTCAGGCATGCTTGAAGTTCTTACCTGCAATCCACATCACCATCACCTTTGATTCAATATTTTTACAGTGCGACTTTGCCATTTTTATCATTATCTATCTTTCTAGTGTTTCCTATATTTTGTACACCTGTCTCTTCTTCTGGGCTTCCCTGGTGGCTCAGATGGCAAAGAATCTGCCCATGGTGCAAGAGACCTTGGTCTGATCCCTGGCTCAGAAAGATCCCCTGGAAAAAGGAGTGGCAACCCACTCCAGTAGTCTTGCCTGAAGAATTCCATGGACAGAGGAGCCTGGCAAGCTCTATATGGTCCATGGGGCCACAAAATTTAGACACGACAGAGTGACTAACACACACACACACACACACACACACACATCTCTTCTACTAGGATAAATTACATGTAGTAGCTAGGAAGAGACAGGTACTATGTTTAATTAAGCAAATCTATAAATAGTCCACATTTCTTTGTGAATTGAAGGATCTCTCTCTCTCCTCTTTCTGTTAGAAAGTACAGTCAATTGACTCACATGGATTGGTGTGTATTTGCTGTAACATTGTTCATCATAGTACTTGTACCACTTCAGTGTCATTATGGCCCTACATCCAACACAAAGCCATCTCTGTTATTGTGTTGTTTTTCTGCTCTGAATTTCAGTGCCAGTTGTAACACTTTCAGCTAGATCTGTTTCACCACCTTCTGATATACACACATAAGACGTTTGTAATTTCTTGTGAGAATAAAGCAATATTCCTTGGTTCTCTTGGCCAAAAATCAGAATAAGCTAACTACCAAGAATGTATACACACATATATGTAATGTATTATTTACACACACATATACATGTGTGTATATATGCATATACACATAAATATAGTAAATATATTTTAAAGATTTAGGACTATAAGCAAAGACTTCTGTAGCTTAACATAGAAAGCACTAGCCATAAGAGCAAAAACTGCTAAATTTGACCTCAAAGAAAGTAGGAGTTATTAAAGATTGGGAGAAAAAGTTTGTAAACCACATATCTGAAAAAACACTTATGTCTAGAACATACAAAGGGGTCTTGAAACTCAACAGAAAAAATATATTTTAAAAATCAGTTAGAAAACGGGCAGAAGACATGAGGAGAAATTTCACTGAAGAGGACATGGATGCCAAATAAGTACATGGAAAAATATTCAATATCATTAGGCATTAAGAAAATGGGAATTAACCCCCTCCCAAGGATGTATCACTAGACATCTATCAGAACTGCTAAAATTAAAACATTTGATAATAAATGCTAGCATGGATACAATGAAACTCTTGTCACATATTTTGGTGCCTAGAATATAAAATCATATAGACATTCTGAAAAAGAGTTTGCAGTTTGTTAAAAAACTGAAAATGCAATTACCTTACAGCCAAAGAATTACAATCCTGGGGATTTTAGCTCAGAAAAAATAAAAATTTGGGTTCACATAAAAACCTGTACACAAATGTTTATACCAACTGTGTTCATCCTGCCAGAAAATAGAAACAACTCAGATGCTCTTCAATGAATGACTAACCAAACCATGGTACTTCCTTACCATGGAATAGCACTCAAAAATAATCAAGAAATGAACTACTGATACATGCAACAATATGGATGAATCTCTAGAGAATAATTCTGGATGAAAAAATAAAAAATCCCCAAAAGCTACATGGGGATTCCCTGGTGGTTCAGATGGTAAAGAATCTAACTGCAGTGTGGGAGACCCAGCTTCAAACCCTGGGTCAGCAAGATCCCCTGGAGAAGGGAATGGCAACCCACTCCAGGATTCATGCCTAGAGAATCCTATGGACAGAGGAGCCTGACTGACTACAGTCCATGGGGTCCCAAAGAGTCATACACAACTAAGTGATTAACACTTCTAACTTCCTCTAAAGGCTACGTACTATATGAAATGAATCTATTTGTAGAAAACTCTTGAAATGACAAAATTATAGAAATGGAGAATATTTCCTATACAATAAGTAAGAGAAGGTCAGTCACATCCTAAAAGGAGTTATAGACTTGAAGAAAATTAAAATTTGCAAATGAAAAGCCTTAAAAATCTCTAACTTTGTGTAAGATAAAAATAAAGCATTTTGTTAGTAGATGGCAATTATGAACAATTTGTGCCAGTCACAACAAATTGGATTGATAGTAGCAATAACCAAAGTGTTAACAAATAAGTTTTCCCCCTTTGTATAAGACATAATAATGTTGATTACATAAAATGTTATATACAATAAAGAAAGTATATTTTTCCTTGCAGTATTAGTGAAAAACTATCTGAAAATTTAATTTCCCACTGAAGTAGTTTCTAAGTAAATAGAAGGTTCTCGAAATTATTTTAACATCATGTTATAGTAGAAAACCTAAGATGTGTGTGTGTAAATTCGCTTCATAAATTAGTCTCTTGATTTAGAAACAGATCACTGCCTAGTAAAAGCATAGACACTTTGGAAGCCATTCTGGAATTTCCCTGGTTAACATGGCGCTCTCAATGCAGGGGGAACAGGTTTGATCCCTAATGGTCCTTAAAAAATCCTTAAGGGACTTTTTGTTAGAAGAGGAGCCACTGTAGTTCCAAAGGCCACATTAGGAATAGTAAGCCAAAGTTATAACTGGACAGAACTTGACTTCAGACAAAGATTTTTAAAAACATAACTAATGAAGAACAACAATTCAATGAGGGCTTCATAAACTATGTAGCACTGAGAATATTTAAATAAAGTGATGATAACTGTCTTAAAAGCTATAAAGAGGAATTTTATGTACCAAAAGATTTTTCTTAATGATTGCGTGATTAACAATTTTTTAAAAACAGATGCACTCTCTCCATTTTTATTTTAGGTCATTGAAACTAAGCTAAAATAAGTGATCATCTTGATCAGTAATAGAATAAATGAATATTTTAGAAAAATGTCAATTACTGAATGAACTAGCTATTGATTTAATTTACAAATTTTTGAGTCAATTTTATGTGAATAATATTCAAAATATAATAGCCTACTTAATGTATTGCTGACAATACATGATATTAATTGCAACTTAAGTAAAACATTAATCAATGAGTTTTTTTCAGTAATATATAACAAATTATTAAAATATCATTAATATTGAGTAATATGTGACACTGGTCCTATAGCATAATATCAGAGAAATACATGAAGATATCAGAAAGGGCCTAGAGGTCATCTCTAGGTAAAATATTTTACTAATGAGAAAGCTGAGTTAGTCATAGATTAAATAATGTTTTCCAGGGTGCAATTAACAATTTATTATAAATCAATGAGGAATTTCAATTTCTTCACACTATTTATGTATGTAACATATACTCTGTACTAAAACACTCACTTTTGGATTTTTTTGAGTATCACATTTTAACAATGTTATCAAATTAGAGTTCCTCCAGAAAAGTGTGACTAGAATGGTTACAGATCTATGAAAAAAATAACATTTAACAAACAGTTTTGAAAACTAAGGATCTATTAACTGAAAGCTGCCACCATACCTCCAGTTAAAAAAAAAAAAAATCACTGTCTAAAATATTAGAATTTAAGAGCTCAAAGATCTTTTCTTTGTGAAATCCAAAACTCTACACCCTGTGGAAACCAAAGTCCTACAACCTGTAATGTTTCAGCTCCTGATCTAACTAACATTTTCATGGTTGTAGTGGTGGCCTTGAAACTGACTAGCCGTCCCTTTTGTTCTCTTCTGAGCACCTAATACCATGCTTGTACATGATAAAAACCAACTCTCAAATATCATGATTCTATGCCTCTGGTTCTGAAAATAAGGTTCAAGAAGTCTTGGGTTTCTGAGCCACTTCCATAGGGTCTACAATGTCAAAACTCTTTTATAATAATATGAGTTTAAAAATGCTTTTGACTCAGCTCCTACACTGCCACTAACATAAAAACAATTCATAAAGTTTTAGTGTACTATCAAGGAAAAATATCCACAACATCTGAAAAGACTTTCAAAACACCCCTTTCCAGCTACACATCTGTGTGCATTCTCCAAATAGTTACTTTATGTTCTTTAATCATAGAATTATAGAGCTAGAGATTGAATGTGAGAGCACTTACAAGAATCCATTTGGTAATAGCTAGACATTAACGCTTTACAGAGTTGTGAAATAAGATGACTCTTGTCAATATTCTTTAGTTTTGGAAATACAGTTATTATTTATTAAAACATATCATTTATGGTAATATATAATGATTTTTACTTTCATAGTAAATTACTACAGAACTATTTAAAATTTTATCTTTTTCACTCCCCTTTTTTTGGCCATGCCACATGTCTTGTAGGATCTTATTTCCCCAACCAGAGAAAGAACCCAGCCCATGTCAGTGAAAGCATCAAATCTTAACCACAAGACTGCCAGGAACTCCCTTGCTTTTAATTAATACAGAAAATATCAAAGACAAAATACATATTAACAAAAGCTCAACAGTGTCCTCAGTCATTTTCAGGAGTATTTCAGAGTTGCTGACCAAATGCTTGAGAATCATTGCTATCTGCAAATAAATACACAGAGAGTTCAGTTCAGTTCAGTTGCTCAGTCATGTCCAACTCTTTGCTACCCCTTGAACTGCAGCACACCAGGCCTCCCTGTCTGTTGCCAACTCCTGGAGTTTACTCAGACTCAAGTCCATTGAGTCAGTGATATCATCCAACCATCTCGTCCTCTGTCATCCCTGTCTCCTCCTGCCCTCAATCATCCCCAGCATCAGGGTCTTTTCCAATGAGTCAGTTCTTTGCATTAGATGGCCAAATATTGGAGCTTCAGCTTCAACATCAGTCCTTGCAATGAACACCCAGGACTGCTCTCCTTTAGGATGGACTGGTTGGATCTCCTTGCAGTCCAAGGGATTCTCAAGAGTCTTCTCCAACAGCACAGTTCAAAAGCACCAATTATTTGGTGCTCAGCTCTCTTTATAGTCCAACTGTCACATCCATACATGACCACTGGAAAAACCATAGCCTTGACTAGATGGACCTTTGTTGGCAAAATAATGTCTCGGCTTTTTAATATGCTTTCTAGGTTGGTCATAGCTTTTATTCAAAAGAACAAGTGTCTTTTAATTTCATGGCTGCAGTCACCATCTGCAGTGATTTTAGAGCCCTGAAAAATAAAGTCTGTCACTGTCACTATTTGCCATGAAGTGATGGGACCAGATGCCATAATCTTAGTTTTCTGAATGTTTAGTTTTAAGCCAACATTTTCACTCTCCCCTTTCACTTTCATCAAGAGGCTCTTAGTTCTTCACTTTCTGCCAAAAGTGTGGTATCATATGCATATCTGAGGTTATTAATATTTCTCCCCACAATCTTGATTCCAGCTTGTGCTTCACCCAGCCCAGTATTTTGCATGATATACTCTGCATATAAGTTAAATAAGCAGGGTGAAAATATACAGACCTGATGTACTACTTTCCTTATTTGGAACTTGTCTGTTGTTCCATATCCAGTTCTAACTGTTGCTTCCTGATCTGCATACAGACTTCTCAAGAGGCAGGTAATGTGGTCTGGTATTCATATCTCTTTCAGAATTTTCCAGAGTTTGTTGTGGTCCACACAATCAAAGGCTTTGACATAATCAATAAAGCAGAAATAGATATTTTTCTGGAACTCTCTTGCTTTCTTGATGATCCAAAGGATGTTGACGATTTGATCTCTGATTCTTCTGCCTTTTCTAAATCCAGCTTGAACATCTAGTTCACGGTTCATGTACTGTTGAAGCTTGGCTTGCAGAATTTTGAGCATTACTTTACTAGCATGTGAGATGAGTTCAATTGTCCAATAATTTGAGCATTCTTTGGCATTGCCTTTCTTTGGGATTGAAATGAAAACTGACCTTTTCCAGTCCTGTGCCCACTGTTGAGTTTTCCAAATTTGCTGGCATATTGAGTGCAGCACTTTCACAGCATCATCTTTCAGGATTTGAAATAGCTCAACTGGAATTCCATCACCTCCACTAGCTCTGTTCATAGAGATGCTTCCTAAGGCCCACTTGACTTTGCATTCCAGGAAGCCTGGCTCTCAGTGAGTGATCACACCATCATGGTTATATGGCTTATCAAGATCTTGTTTTGTATAGTTCTTCTGTGTATTCTTGCCACCTCTTCTTAATATCTTCTGCTTCTGTTAGGTCCATACCATTTTTGTCCTTTATTGTGCCCATCTTTGCATGAAATATTCCTTTGGTATCTCTAATTTTCTTGAAGAGATCTCTAGTTTTTCCCACCCTATTTTTTCCTCTATTTCTTTGCATTGATCACTGAAGAAGGCTTTCTTATCTCTCCTTGCTATTCTTTGGAACTTTGCATTCAAATGGGTATATCTTTGCTTTTCTCCTTTGCCTTTCACTTCTCTTCTATTCACAGCTATTTGTAAGGCATCATCAGGCAACCATTTTGCTTTTTTGCATTTCTTTTTCTTGGGGATGGTCTTGATCCCTGCCTCCTGTACAGTGTCACAAACCTCCATTCGTAGTTGGTCACACACTCTATCAGATCTAATCCCTTGAATCCATTTGTCACTTCCACTGTATAATTGTAAGGGATTTGATTTAGGTCCTACCCAAATGGTCTAGTGGTTTTCCCTACTTTCTTCAATTTAAGACTGAATTTGGCAATAAGAATTTCATGGTCTGTGCCACAGTCAGCTCTGGTCTTGTCTTTGCTGACTGTATAGAACTTCATCTTCAGCTGCAGGGAATATAATCAATCTGATTTTATTATTGACCATCTGGTGATGTCCATGTGTAGCGTCTTCCCTTGTGCTGTTGAAAGAGGTGTTTGCTATGACAAGTGTGTTCTCTTGGCAAAACTCTTTAGCTTTTGCCCTGCTTCGTTCTGTACTCCAAGGCCAAATTTGCCTGTTACTCCAGGTATTTCTTGACTTCCTACTGTTGCATACCAGTCTCCCATAATTAAAAGGACATCTTTTGGAGTTCTAGAAGTTCTTGTAGGTCTTCATAGAAGCTTTCAGCTTCAGCTTCCTCAGCATTACTGGTCACAGCATAGACTTGGATTACCATGATATTGAATGATTTGCTTTGGAAATGAACAGAGATCATTCTGTCATTTTTGAGACTGCATGCAAGTACTGCACTTCAGACTCTTTTGTTGACTATGATGGCTAATCCGTTTCTTCTAAGAGATTCTTGCTCAGAGTGGTAGATATAATGGTTATCTGATTCACCTATTCCAGTTCATTTTAGTTTGCTGATTCCTAAAATGTCGATGTTCCCTCTTGCCATCTCCTGTTTGACCACTTCCCATTTGCCTTGATTCATGTATCTAACAGTCCAGGTTCCTATGCAATATTGCTCTTTACAGCATCGGACTTTACTTCTGTCACCAGTCACATCCACAACTGGGTGTTGTTTTTACTTTGGCTCCATCTCTTCATTCTTTCTGGACTTATTTCTCCATTTATCTCCAGTAGCATACTGGGCACCTACTGACCTGGGGAGTTCATCTTTCAGTGTCCTATCCTTTTGCCTTTTCATACTGTTCATTGACCACAGCCTTATCTAACTCATTGAAACTATGAGCCATGCCATGTATGGCCACCCAAGATGGACGGCTCATGGTGAAGAGTTCTGACAAAACATAGTCCACTGGAGAAGGGAATTGCAAACCACTTCAGTATCCTTGCCTTGAGAACCCCATGAACACAGATACATATGATGTATCTAACCAAATGCAATTCTATATCAGCAACTAAGCTAATTTTATGGGCAGGCAAAATTGTTTTCAGCCCGAGCTGAGTACTTTCAATAGGAGAGGCACTCCAGGTCTGGAAATCAAGAATATCAAAAAGGGGGCGTCTGTGGTGGTCCAATGGATAAGGCTCCATGGTCTCAAAGCAGGGGGCCTAAATTTAATCCTTGGTGGGGAACTAGGATCCCACACACCACAACTAAGCCAGTGCCCCACAATTAGTGGGCACCCATGGGTGCACTGGAGCCCACATGCCACAATGAAGACCGAATGCAGTAAAAAAAAAAAAAAAATATCAAAAGGAGATCAAGTATTTTAGAGTATGAACATCAAAGTGTCTTCTCTAAGATTTAGGAGATCTTTTCTAAAATTTAAATTTCACAAGAGTATTCTTCTGTACACTGAAAATATGAATGAAACTGAGAATTTCTGCTTGCATAGAGCTTATCTATACCACTGGTTGGATAGAGAGACCAAGCAGATAAATAAAATAAACAAGAATGAGTTCTGATTGTGATGTATTATGAAACAAAATTAAAGAAATGGTCCAGAAAGGGATTTGTGAGTGTGTGTGAGTGTGTGTGTGTGTTTGTGTGTGTTTGTGCATGCTCAATCATGTCCGACTCTTTTGAGACCCTGTGGACTGTAGCTTAGCAGGCTCCTCTGTCCATGGGATTTTCCAGGAAAGAATATTGGAGTGGGTTGCCATTTCCTTCTCCAGGGGATCTTCACAACCCACAGATGGAACTCACTTCTCTGGCTTGGCAGACAGAATCTTGATCACTGAGCCAGCTGGGAAGTTAAACTCATGAAAAGTAAGTTAGAATTTTAGTGAACTAAAGAACGGCCTCCCAGAACTGACTTTTTACCTAAGGTTTGACTGACAAAAAGAAGCTAGTAAAGGAAAGACTCATGGAAACAGTGGAACAGGCAGCAAGGGCAAAGCTTAATATTCAAAGGTCACTGTTGTTCCTGCTCTGAGAATGAGAGGAGAGTGTTAGAAAATACATTCAGAGGAGAAAGAGAGGTTACATTATGTAGACCCTTTATACTATTTAACAAACTAGTTTTAATTTGGATGCAAAGAGAAACCAATGGAAGTTGGCTGGAAAAAAAGGAGGTTTGGAAGGTAGTAATATGTTCAACCCTTATGGCAGAAAGTGAAGAAGAACTAAAGAGCCTCTTGATGAAAGTGAAAGAGGAGAGTGAAAAAGTTGGCTTAAAGCTCAACATTCAGAAAACTAAGATCATGGCATCCAGTCCCATCACTTCATGGCAGATAGATGGAGAAACAATGGAAACAGTGGCTGACTTTATTTTCTGGGCTCCAAAATCACTGCAGATGGTGATTGCAGCAATGAAATTAAAAGACGCTTACTTCTTGGAAGGAAAGTTATGACCAACCTAGATAGCATATTAAAAAGCAGAGACATTACTTTGTCAACAAAGGTCCATCTAGTCAAGGCAATAGTTTTTCCAGTGGTCATGTATGGATGTGACAGTTGGACTATAAATAAAGCTGAGGGCCGAAGAATTGATGCTTTTGAATTGTGGTGTTGGAGAAGACTCTTGAGAGTCCCTTGGGCTGTAAGGAAATCCAACCAGTCCATCTTGAAGGAGATCAGTCCTGGGTGTTCATTGGAAGGGCTGATGTTGAGGCCAAAACTTCAATACTTTGGCCACCTGATGCGAAGAGCTGACTCTTTGGAAAAGATCCTGATGCTGGGAAAGATTGAGGGCAGGAGAAGAAGGGGACAACAGAGGATGAGATGTTTAGATGGCATCATCGACTCAATGGACATGGGTTTGGGTGGACTCCAGGAGTTGGTGATGGACAGGGAGGCCTGGCATGCTGCAGTTCATGGGGTTGCAAAGAGTCAGACATGACTGAGCAATTGAAATGAACTGAAATGAATATGTTCAAATTAAATTTCTAAGAAGTTTCTAGTCACTGTACAAGAGTCATAACTTAGTGAACAAAAATGGAAGTATTAGTTAGTGGACTACTGTAGAAGTCTAGGCATGAATTAGAAGAAGTCAACAAAAAAGAAAATACTTTGAATATAGAATTGATGCATTCACTGTTGCATTGGATTTGAGATATGAAGAAAAATTAATAAAGAATGACTTACAAATATTTAATACCTGCAAGGGAAACTATGTAGACATTAGTACCATTAACTGAGATAAGAAAGACTTTGACAGCAATAGGAGTTTGGAAAATGTTTTAAATACCTTGGTTTTAGACATGTAAAGTTTTAGTTGTATATTGAACATCTGAGTGGGAATTCTGAGTATAAAGCTCGATAGACCATCTCTGCCTGCTCAGTCGTGTCTGACTCTTTGCAACCCCATGGACTGTAGCTCACCAGGTTCCTCAGGTCATGGGATTATCTGGCATGAATACTGGGCAGTTTGCCATTGCCTTCTCCAAGGGATTTTCCCAACCCAGAGATCAAACCCACGTTTCCTGCAGCTCCAATACAGGCAGGTGTATTCTTTGCCACTGAGACACCTGGCAAGCCCAGACACATATGCAGCTGTAAGGAAACTTGCAGGGAGTATATTTATCGTGCATCTACAGCCTAACAGTGCCTGACCCACTGTATGCACTCAATGAATATTTGCTGAGTAAATAAATTAATGAAGAATCTACGTCTCTTATTTTTTAATCTTTGTGTAGTCTTCTAATTAGTTCATCATTTACTGTCTTCCAAGTTATTCCACATGAGGAGGAATGATGTTATAAATAGGAAATCTGAGCATTTCACATACTGAAAAAAGAACTCCTTAAATAAATTCTTAAATTGAAATGTTTCATGTAAATTGAAATAGCATTCATTCTTATCTACAATATAAAAATCTCTGGGATGACTAAGAAAATTTAAGTTCCCAATGCTACACCTGAAATGTCTTTGATAGCTATTTATCATGAGAGTCTCTGTCTGTGAAGAACATATGCCTTCTTTTTTGTGTTCATGCATGCATTCATTGATTTCTAACTAATATTTATTGAGTCTTTACCTGCCACAAGCACTTTATCAGACATTCAAGGCAGGTGGCACTATTGGTAAAAACTTGCCTGCTAATGTGGGAGAGTTTAGCGACACAGGTTCGATCTCTGGGTCTGAAAGATCCTCTGGAGAAGGAAATGGCAACTCACTCTAGTATTCTTGCCTGGAGGATCCCATAGAATGAGGAGCTTGGCAAGTTACAGTCCATAGGGTCACAAAGAGTTGGACACTACTGAAGCGACTTAGCAAGGCATGGCATCCGAAGATAATGCCTCACCTTGTTGTCCAGTGATAGAGTCTAGTCATACTACAGGAATAACAACCAGTGCTTTACACTCAATTAAGTGGCAGTCATACAAAGTTTAGTAGAAACATGAAGTGGGATACTCTAGAGACATCCTGGCTTGTTATATTTTACACAAAAGTAATAAAATGCATGTACACCCATGGTGGATTCATGTCAATGTATGGCAAAACCAATACAGAACTGTAAAGTAAAATAAAAAATTTAAATAAATAAATAAATAAAATAAAAATAAAGTCAAGTTACAACTTAAAAAAAAAAAGAAAGAAAGAAAGAAAGGATAGTCCAGGCCAGAGAAACAGTGTACTATCTAATTTGCATATTATAGAAAATACTGTGGCAATATTTAAAGATAAATTGAAAAGGTCAGTAGTAGGGACAAGAGAAGATCATAGGAAATTAGAGACAGAAATAAAAGAATAAGGGAGCCAGTTGAATAAGCTAGGTGCACTCTCTGAACTAAGACAGTGACGCTGGATAAAGAGCAGCTTCCAAGTTTCAGACTTCAACATTTGGAGACAGATAATACAATTCATTCACCTGGAAGTGCTGAGGGAAAGATGGAAGGAAGATTAGGCCCTCCAAATGGGGATGTCTACTAGGATGGAAGGATTTGGAGAAAGGTTGAAATGCAACCCATAAAGTATAGTTATATTGATGATAGTTTACAATATGACTGTGACTATAAAAAGCCAGCAAGAGTAAAGGGAGATTAACACCAAGCAGAACCCAAGAAAAGAAAGTACACAATCAGAGGAGAAGGAGTGATCACAGACAGAGATAAATATGTGAAAGTAATGGGAGGCAGTGTCATGAAAGGAGAGTATTTTGTCATAAAAAGAGAATATATACAAGAGAGGAGAGTATTTTGAGGAGGGGAGAATCAGTAATGCCAGATGACATGATTATAAATTTAAAAGTTACATTTAAATTACGTTAGGATATAATGTTTTGATATACTGATGCAAAACGAAGGAAAAGAATCCAACAGTTTTTCTGCCATCATGAGCAATGGTCAAGATTTTGCTAGGAGAGTGCACACACTTTTGAACAATGTAATTTAAGAGGCAGCTCTTTGGGGAAGTTTTTAACGTTAGTTAGAATGATTGAAAACTTGACACAGCAATAGAAGATTATGGAGAAAATACAGGTCTTCAGTCTGTAGAAAAGATAATTTAATGTACTTCTCCAAGCTGTCCTTACTTATATGAAGGGCTCTTACATGGACCACCTCCTCTGGAACACACCATGGGGTGTTAAGGTAAGAACAGAATAATATTTCACTGGAACATGCTGTATTCTAATTTGGGAGGATAGAACAAGTCTGTGACTAACAAAAAGAAATACATACTTGAATTTGTTTGAAAAGGGAAGGGGTAAGGAGAAGTTATAAAGACATACATTATGGTACTGAAGGGAATGGCAATGTTTAATTGAGAAAAATAAAGCCTTAATGAAGTACTTTGGAAGTTTTGTAGTCAGAAAAAATAAATATGCATGATTCTGTTTGCAGACTACCTGACTATAGCTTTTGACAGAGAATAAACAGGTCTGGCTTCCAGTAATAAGAGAGTAATACTGTGTCACTTGTACATTTCCTGTCTATTTCAACTGTTGATATAGTTTTATGTTTCTAGAATGAGTATAGCACAGTAAAATCTTGCTTTTTATCTTCAATTGATTCTGAATCGAACTATTATAAGCATTAGAATAATTATTTAATACTTACCAGGTACTGTGACATACACTCTGGGACCATATGAAGACTGAAACTATAGTAGAGTAACAAAAGGAAGTACAGGCCTACTGAATTATTTTTTTGATCCAGGAAAATAATATAAATCTAAATTATCCTGAAAGGTACAGTTTTATTATGTGCTTTTTGGTGATTTCATTAGAATGAAAATGGAAAAAGTTTGCTTTCTTGGCTATGTATAAAAGCTATCTAGATCTTAAGTGGTAGAGTAGAATATTTTCAAAAGATATGATTGACCTTTCATAACTAATGGTTTGTGATTTATTATTTTACCTTCCTTCCATAAAAATGGACTCTAGAAGAGTAATATATCTAAAAAGAATCAAGGGTATTTTTTCTGGCCAAATTTATGATGGACTTAACTATGATTCCAAGAAGGAAAAAGATATCTTCAAGGATGGTCATCTTGGGCATAAATTAGTCATTATTGATTATATTGTCCTCTAGTTGAAGTATCTAATCTTTCAGCTGACGGCAAATGGAAGTAAAATGGTCTGATTATTTCACTTTGAATTTTAAAAGGCACACAGTCAAGTTTAAACTTAGCCAGCTAAAAATAAAATAATGGAAAAAGGTGTTGTCAGCTAACTCAACAAAAATAGAAACGTTTTCATTACTTCAAAAATAATGAAAATATATTTTAGTAAAGAAGAAATAAACACTCCATTTCCCAGCATTATTTTGGAAACAGATCATAGAATGATAATGTAAGAAGACCAGATGTGAGACACAAGAAACAAAAATTATACTTTCAAAATAATTCAGTATAAGGTACCTGGGAAACTTGAAAATAACTCCACGTTTTATAAAAATTTATTAATTACACAAAATTTACCAGACAGTTCAATTAGTTCTGGATGGGAAAAAAAAATTAAACCAAAAATTGTGTGTATATATATATATATATATATATATATATATATATATAGAGAGAGAGAGAGAGAGAGAGAGAGAGAGAGAGAAATATGTATGTGTGTGTGTGTGTGTGTGTGTGTGTGTGTGTGTGTGTAAACGTATTTTGGTCCTAATGAAGTGAAACAGAAAATAGAAACTATTGAGTGGTTCCATAGATCTTGAAAAATAAATAAATCACAAAAACTTTCTGAATGTTATAACACATAGTATGTTACTGAATATAAATAGACTACAGCATATTATCAACTTTTCCACAAATAGCTGTTTATTATGACTATAAGAAAAATTACTGCTAATATTTTCCTCATTGGACCTTGTACTTTGTATTTAAAAAGAACTGTAAAGAACAACTACAAAGAAAAAATATGTCCTTCTTGATGTGACGTGTAAAACTAGTTGCAATTTAGCATATTACTTTTGAAAATAATAGGGCCAATCATTTCTTTTCAGGTCATATGATTAAAAACTGCACACCGCCTAAAATAGGGCTAATGTATCATACATTTAATCCAACATTTGGTTAAATAGACCATTTACTCAAAATTCAGTGCCCAATTTTAAAAATCAGAATCTATAATTTTTTAATCAAATATTATTGAACAAAGATATTTGTGAGTCTCTCACAGCTGTGAAATATCAAATATGATCACAGCTCCACAGTTAAAAATAAACAGAATTTGTGAAATTCTTTTGATAGTTGAGACCAACATACTGATATATTTTTCATGACTTCTTTTGCCAAACAAAACAAAATAACATATGTAGGCAGAAATTATAACATTAGAACAATTGACAATTAAAGGGAGGCCTTTGTGTTTTCAAATAATATGATTAAGTTTAGAGAAGTCTATGCTAGCACAGGAACCAGAGATCAAATTGCCAACATCTGCTGGATCACAGAAAGCAGAAGACTTCCAGAAAAACACCTACTACTGCTTTATTGACTACACCAATGCCTTTGACTGCGTGGATCACAAAAAACTGGGTAATTCTTCAAGAAATGGGAATACCAGACCACCTGACCTACCTCTTGAGAAACCTGTATGCAGGTCAGGAAGCAACAGTTAGAACTGGACATGGAACAATCGACTGGTTCCAAATCGGGAAAGGAATACGCCAAGGCTGTACAGTGTCACCCTGCATATTTAACTTATATGCAGAGTACATCATGAGAAATATCAGGCTGGATGAAGCACAAGCTGGAATCAAGATTGCCAGGAGAAACATCAATAATCTCAGATATGCAGATGACATCATCCTTATGGCAGAAAGTGAAGAACTAATGAGCCTTTTGATGAAAGTGAAAGAGGAGAGTGAAAAAGCTGGCTTAAAACTAAACATTCAAAAAACTAAGAACATGGCACCCAGTCCCATCACTTCATGGCAAATAGATGGGGAAACAGTGAAAACAGTGGCAGACTTTACTGTGTTGGGCTCCAAAATCACTGTAGATGGTGACTGAAGACGTGAAATTAAAAGATGCTTACACCTTGGAAGAAAAGCTATGACCAACCTACACAGCTTATTAAAAAGCAGAGACATTAATTTGCCAGCAAAGGTCTATCTAGTCAAAACTATAGTTTTTCCAGTAGTCATGTATGGATGTGAGAGTTGGACTATAAAGAGAACTGAGCACTGAAGAACTGATGCTTTTGTACTGTGGTATTGGAGAAGACTCTTGAGAGTCCCTTGGACTGCAAGGAGGTCAAACCAGTCAATCCTAAAGGAAATCAGTCCTGAATATTCATTGGATGGACTGATGTTGAAGCTGAAACTCCAATACTTTGGCCACTTGATGTGAAGAACTGACTCATTGAAAAAGACCCTGATGCTGGGAATGATTGAAGGTGGAAGGAGAAGGGGACAACAGAGGATGAGATGGTTGGATGGCATCACCAACACAATGAGCATGAATTTGAGCAGGTTCCTGGAGTTGGCGATGGACAGGGTAGCCTGGCATGCTGCAGTCCAGGGGGTCGCAAGTCAGACATGACAGCAACTGAACTTAACTGAACCAATGCTAAAACAAAGACTACCCGTCATAAGATTTTGACCAATTTACATATGTTCCTGTGAATACAGTTTAAACTATTTATTAAAAAGTAAATCACAGAGTTCTTTGATATATTTATATAAAGTGTTACCCAAAATTCACTCATTAAAAAAAAAGAGGCTTACTATTAGCCTAGAACTCTGCAAGTTGCTTAGAATAAAGAAATGCATAAAATGTAGATCTTCAACTTGACTAATTGAAGATCCCATGAAGGAAATTAGATATTATCTAGACTTTGTATCTCTGAATCCATCACCTACCAAACTCCATCTTTCTCACTTCTATCAGGCCACAGTAATCTTACTTTATTCCTTGGATATACAAAAGCTTTCCCCTGGACTTTCTCTCCAACTGGGATGCTTGACATGACCAACTCTTTCTCAACCTTAAGGCCTACAGCATTCACTAATAGTTGCCTACTCAGTACGCTTCTTTCCTATTTTCTTGCTCAAAATTTTATATAGAAGATGAGACCATATTTATTTCAAGCCAAATGTAACAATAAGTCTATAGTTGCTTAAACTCTTTTTACTATTAGTGCATACATATTTCCCAGTTGTCGGCAATATAATGTTAGTAAAAATATGTTGTACACTTTCCGGGAATTCCACTGCTCCTCCTAAAACAGACATGTACTATTCAATGAGAGGTAATTCTCTCTTCTTTGAATAGTGGTGGGATGAATGGAGATGTAGCAGCCATCAGGTGACCATGAGGCAATAAGTTTAAAGTAGAAAGCTAAGAAGCTAAGGATAAGTAAGCCATGGTTTCATCATTGAACTGCTAAACCACTGTAGCAACAGCCTACTTTTAGAATTCTAGAATGAGAAAAATAAAAAACAAAACTATATTTAAATGTTACTATTAACCAGTACAAAACCCCTGCTAAAGTTATGCACTCAAACATAAGACTTATTCTTTAAAATTCTGTCCCCAATCAGTTACATTCCAGTGCCTAAACCTTTTTTATTTCCAAGCATGTATGTTAATATGTGATTTTCTTATTTATTCATTCATTTATTTATTTTGTCTCCAATTCTAGGTAGAATGCTGTCTCCATGAGGGCAGGGATTTTGTCTTTTTTGTACATCTTACAACTTTTGTACACTTAAACCTACCAGGGAGAAAAGAGAGCAAGTGATAATTGCCTGAAAACAAAAGATAGAGTAGAAATTTTCAAAATACATACAGAAGAAAAGTATTCCAGGTAAGAAGAATGAATTTGGAATGAGACAAGGAGACATCAAGAGATGGTAAACAACTCTCCCTTAGTAGACAGAGCATAGCACATGGTGGAAAGTAGTACAAGATGACGGAGAAGGCAATGGCACCCCACTCCAGTACTCTTGCCTGGAAAGTCCCATGGACAGAGGAGCCTGGTGGGCTGCAGTCCATGGGGTCGTGAAGAGTCGGACACGACTGAGCGACTTCCCTTTCACTTTTTACTTTCATGCATTGGAGAAAGTAATCGTAACCCACTCCAGTGTTCTTGCCTGGAGAATCCCAGGGACGGTGGAGCCTGGTGGGCTGCTGTCTATGGGGGTCGCACAGAGTCAGTCATGACTGAAGCAACTTAGCAGCAGCAGCAGCAGTACAAGATGAGGCTGAAAGGAGTGTTTTCACATTGGAGGAAGTTTATCCTTCACCTGCTATAACATGGGAAAACTCTGATAAAATTAAGCAAAACCAATAATGTGACGGTTATCTTTTGAAACATAAGTTTGATGCTGATGTATTAAAAGGGAAAGAGATGAGGTTTGGTAATGAGTAAAAAATATATATATATATATATTGCAGAGAATTATGGGAAACAGTGAAGGAAGGTTTAATTAGGTCAAACTGACTGGGATGGTAGGAGACAGACATTAAAGAGATGTAAGTCTAGAATGTGTTTTACTGATAAATTATAAGAAAAAGTTAATTTTATACACATATTTCAGAAGGAGGAAAACTTTTGGTTTAACAATGAAAATAATTGTATTCACCTTGATTAAAGTGACTATAGAAAAGTAAGGTACCATATGTAATAATGATCATCAGGCAGCAGTTAATCCTGGATTGAGAACTAAGATTGTTGAGGTCCTTTAATGGACCAGAACCTGGTGGTCTGGAGTAGATGATAAGAAAGTAAAAGAGAGAGAAAAAGAGGCTGATATTCCTTGGTTTATGCAAAAAAGCAATAAAGCTCTTGACACAGAGCTTGCATCGTTCACAAAGGGACTGGGCTCCCTCTCGAGGGGGTGAAGGCACAGTGGGTCTTCTCGAGAGGTTCTTAGAAGCCCGGGGGTGGGGGAGGGCAGGTGGCTCCGGCAGAGAGAGAGAGAGAGACAGGTACCCAAGCTCTGATGGAGTAAACGTGTTTTATTCAACATAGTGTGGTTATATATACTATCTTACAAGGTAGTTATTTTCAGCAAAGATAAAGATCAAAAGTCCAGACTTACAACTTATCAAGGAAACATAAGGCAATCCATATCAAAGATAGACGGTTGTAAATAATCACTTTTACCGTATGGTTCATAAAAAGGAAGAGGGTTGTAAATAGTTACTTATCACCATATGGAAAAACTAATGAAGGAAATGCATGCATTCCTCAGCCC
The DNA here is from genome assembly GCF_014754425.2 of Oryx dammah. Classification (NCBI taxonomy): domain Eukaryota; kingdom Metazoa; phylum Chordata; class Mammalia; order Artiodactyla; family Bovidae; genus Oryx; species Oryx dammah. Next base: position 24,833,088 of record NW_024070196.1, read on the forward strand.
TGGGAGAGGTTTACCACTCCACTTAATTCCTGAATATTCAGGAATTAATAAGGAACAGAGGATTTATGACAGATCCAAAACAGCACACAGGAAGCCTCTTGTTAAATGCTTCTTGACCTAAGATAAATTTCCAGTCTTGAAAATACAAAGGTATAAGTATTAGTTAAAAATATAAAAGTATAGAGATACTTTTCAGACACAGGATATAAGGTAAGATAAAAATAAGATCCAGAAAGGAACTTGGGAAATCCCAATACTGAATAAAACAGCATTTTAAAAAATTAGATAAATTATAAAGACCTAAGGAAATCAGAAAAAATAATTCTTCAGAATACAATTTTAAAAAACAAGTAAGCATCTTGGTGAGAAAATATTTTAAATGCCATCAAAGTATCAAGTTAACAAACAAAATCAAAGGGCATGCTGGATTTAGTAATTATGATGTATGTACTTTTAGAGCAACAGAAAAATTTCTCTTAAGTATACATGTTTTTCTATTGATCTGAGTATACACACACAACTTACAGCTTTTGTCAAAAGAAGAGCAGTAGCAAAAGAGGAAGGGTCCACATGAGTTGGAGGTCTAGTCACTCTGGTGAAAGTGATAGTAGAGTCAAGTGCAATTTAATTTAGGAAATCAGAAAATGCTCTGTTTCTGGCACACACAGGTACTGGAGTATGTTATACCTACAACACAGAACTTCAATCAATAGCAGAACTGAATATGACTACCTAGCACAAAATAGAAGACAACTTGTCAGTCATGTAACTCCATCAGGAACAATCCCTCCATTCTTTACATTTTCAGTAATTAAAAAAAAAATCAAAAATGACAACTAATAGTAAATGCTATTGAGTTGGGAGCCAACTGGGAGTGGCATGCATCTTTCTTTTAAAATGAGAGAAATTTTCCACTACTTAATAAGAGGTATTTCTAATTTAGAGTAAATGTTTTATGCTATTTTGTACATAAATGATTCGTCTCTATCACACGTATTTTGCTTTTTTATTTTCTTGACTACTACCTGTTTGCACATCTGATGCATTTTATCCCCACAACAAAATTATGCAGCATTCTGAGAAGAGCCTTATTTGTGTGTATCTACTGAGTAATTGTGTTCTTTCAGTTTCTTTAACCTTTGGCTATAATTTAAACTGTATATAGAAAAATGCATCTGTCATAATCACAGATTTGCTCACAAATTAAGCACACCTAAATAACCAGCTCACAGACTCAATGGACACGAGTTTGAGGAAACTCTGGGAGTTGGTGATGGACAGGGAGGTCTGGCACGCTGCAGTCCATGGGGTCGCAAAGAGTCAGACACGACTGAGCAACTGAACTGAACTGAACTGAAATAACCAGCACCCAGATCAAGAAATGGAATTATCCTAGCACTCTAGAATTCCTCTTGATCTCCTTTCAGGTATTACAGAACAAGTGATAACCATTAACCTGAACTGTTACTCAATAGTTCAAATTTGCCTCTTTTCTTATGCCATTCAAAACAAAATGATACAATGTCTGATGACCAATTTACTTAGCACTTCTTCATAGGTTTACTGCTATTGGTCATTTGGATTTTTTTCTTCTAACTGTCTGCTGAAACCTTCACCCACCAAATTTCTGTCTTTTTACCATTAGTTTTTAGGAGGTCTTTATTTATTTTGGATAAAATTATTTTATTTGGATACATGTACTGTGAAATCATCTTCCTTCTGTAGGGTGCTTTGTAACCCTATCTTCAGTGTCTCATGATGGCGGATGTTACCATTTTTAATGCAGTTCAGTTCAATCACTCAGTCATGTCCAACTTTTTGCAACCCCATGGACTGCAGCACACCAGGCCTCCCTGACCATCACCAACTCCCAGAACCTGCTCAAATTCATACCTATTGAGTCAGTGATGCCATCCAACCATCTCATCCTCTGTCATCCTCTTCTCCTCCTGACTTCAATCTTTCACAGCATCAGGGTCTTTTCCAATGAGTCAGCTCTTTGCATCAGGTGGCCAAAGTATTAGAGTTTCAGCTTCAGCATCAGTCCATCCAATGAATATCCAGGACTGATTTCCTTTAGGATTGACTGGTTGGATCTCCTTGCAGTCCAAGAGACTCTCAAGAGTCTTCTTCAACACCACAGTTCAAAAACATCAATTCTGCAGTGCTCAGCTCTCTTTATAGTCCAACTCTCACATCCATACATGACTACTGGAAAAACCATAGTTTTGACTAGATGGACCTTTGTTGGCAAATTAATGTCTCTGCTTTTTAATATGCTGTCTATGTTAGTCATAACTTTTCTTCCAAGGAGTAAGTGTCTTTTAATTTCATGTCTGCAGTCACCATCTGCAGTGATTTTGGAGCCCCCCAAAATAAAGTCTCTCACTATTTCCATTGTTATCCCCATCTATTTGCCATGAAGTGATGGGATCAGATGCCATGATCTTAGTTTTCTGAAAGTTGACTTTTAAGCCAACTTTTCACTCTCCTCTTTCACTTTCATCAAGAGACTCTTTAGTTCTTCACTTTCTGCCATAAGGGTAATGTCATCTGCATGTCTGAGGTGATTGATATTTCTCCCAGCTTTCTTGATTCCAGCTTGTGCTTCATCCAGCCTGGCATTTCTCATAATGTACTCTGCATATAATTTAAATAAGCAGGGTGACGCTGTACAGCCTTGACATACTTCTTTCCCGATTTGGAATCAGTCCATTTTTCCATGTCCAGCTCTAACTGTTGCTTCTTGTTCTGCATACAGATTTTTCAGGAGGCAGGTCAGGTGGTCTGGTATTCCCATCTCTTTCAGAATTTTCCACAGTTTGTTGTGATTCACACAGTCAAAGGCTTTGGCATAGTCAGTAAAGCAGAAATAGACATTTTTCTGGAACTCTCTTGCTTTTTTGATGATCCAACGGATGTTAGCAATTTGATCTCTGGTTCCTCTGTCTTTTCTAAATCCAGTTTGAACATCTGGAAAGTCAAATAATTTAATGCAGTAGAAGTTATTATTTTCATTTATCATTAGTATATCTAAGAGATCCTATCTACTCCAAAGTCACAGAGACACTGCATGATATTTTCTTCTAAATTATGCACTCAGTCTATAATTGACTTGTGTAAGATGTGAGGCAAGAGTGTGTCCAGCTGACTCTACTCATTTCAGTTTTTTCTTACACAACGTAAATGGATAGTTTTTACAACTAAGTGTTATATAACTCATTATTTCTAAGTACCAAATCTTAAATCTTTGGAAAAATATTTTTTTACCATTTTAACAAGCAATATAATGTTGCTATAAAAGAAGACCCTTGCCATCCTGAAACCTACTACAGAGAGTTAATTACAACTGAAAACAGATCACAAACTAAATCTGCATCCTCATGGAAGTTATCCCGGAGAAGGATACTCACACAGAAAACACTGGGCTTTGAAGAAAAGGAGCAAACAAAGACACAGAGGCTGGAAGGCAGAGTAGAGATTTATAAAAGAGACATAATTAGAGGAGATTTTCAAAAGAAAGCATGGACACTACACCCTATTAAACATTCTGCTCTGTTTTCTCCTATGAAAATCTTTAGCAAATTTCTAATGATGTCCACTAAAGAATATTAACTTGAGAATACATCATTATTAATCAATGTGGCAGCTCTGTTTCTCTCTCTGGTTCTTGTACATATTAGAAATGATGTCATTTATGTTGGCCTTGTAATATATATCCCATCGTGTTACTTGCCAAGGACATGTAGTCTGATACAATGTCTGAAAACGCAAAGAAATTTAGTGAATGTGAAATGACAAACAATATCAGAAGCAGATCTTCATGAGAGATTTTTAGCAGGCTCTCTTGTTGAACACATTATTTGGTCCTCAACTCATTAGAGGACCCAAAGTATTTTTAGAGTAAATAATAAAGGATATCAAGTTGTACTGTTTCATGTGTATGAATGAAGTAACACTGATGGTTTCAAATTATTTGTAATACACAACATCTCAAAAAAAAAAATCTGTCTCTGAAAAAGCCCAGTTAACTTTTAAAGGAATCAACAAATATATCATTATTAGCGGTTTCTTTTAGATCTGAAGTATGTAGATCAATTACCACTGATGCTTAACTTTGGTGGGGGAAAAAAGTTAACATTTGTTGCCTATATAAATTTCATCAGGCTACTCATAGTATGCTCCATTTTAGATTTGACTTCAAACTCAAAGGATGCTTTGTATACTACGGAGCTCACTGCAAAACTCAAAGCAGAGAATTTGCTCAAGACACATATATTCCCAGTTTTTAGGAAATAATAGCACACAATCCCTCTTTATACAGAGAAGTTCTTCTTTAGCTAACATGTATCTCCTAAGCACAAAAGGGTCTTTTTGTTTTGTTTATGTAGAAGTGATTTGCTTACTAAAGTTTTTCATATACAAAGTTACGATGGCTTCCTCATTGAGGTAGTTTCCTGATTATGGCAGTGTACTATTGATACATGTATTGAACATAGACAACAGTTCCTTTAGAAACCCATTACTACTGTATAGCTTTGAAAGGGGTTATCTCAATCAGCGATCTCTTTTTCCTTAACCCTGCCCAGGATTGTGTGAGATATTTAATCTATATAATAAATTCCTTTCTGCTTAACATAGCTAGAGGGACTTTTTTCCTTCTCATGGTAATCTGACCAATAGTGTGTGTTGTAAGAATGAAACATAAACTGTTTAACTCAGTGATTGAGAGATAATCAATGTTCAACAAATGTTTGTATAATGATTATTGAGAATTCAAATATGTATTCAGTATGAGAACTAAATTATTGCCTGCCATATCAGTAAACAAAGGATGTCACAGCCATCAGCTATCTCATTACAGATGCTGGATGGTAACTCAGGAAGGAAACAAGGAATTCCCATCTTTTAGCAGGCTTCATCCTGAAGCCATTCCTTACGGTGTAGCCTTGAGGAAACTCCAAACAAGAAAACACAGGATACTGGCCCCAGATAGCTGGGGTGCATATCAAAAGAATGATTTTGGTGAGTCCAGACTCCTCCGTTTTCCCATACAAGGAAAAGTGCTAAATTGCTTTACTTGAGCTATCTGGTTTTCTTTTGTTAACAGTAATGATGTTCCGATGTTCCGACTACCTGGTTCTTTTGCAAAAATATCCTATACATCCTGCCCTCCTTCCTCTTTGGAGAAGTCTCTCAGAGTTGAGACGCCGTCTCCAAGGCCTGAAGTCCTAAGAATGTCCGACAAATAAACCGTGTGTACGCTCAGTGTCTGACTCTTTGCGACCCCCATGGACTGTAGTCCATCAGGCTCCTCTGTCCCTGGGATTTCCAAGGCAAGAATACTGGAATGAATTGCCATTTCCTCCTCCAGGGGCTCTGCCCAACCCAGGCATCGAACCTGTAATTCTGCACTGGCAGGCAGATTGTTTTACCAGGGAGCCACCTGGGAAGCATGAATAAAACACAGTGCTCAACTTTCAGGTTGTGCTTTCCACCACCACCCCCCTCACCCCAGTCAACGGCTATAAAGCAACTGTAGATGAAACCAGGGTCTCCCACATTGCAGGCAGATTCTTTATCTTCTGAGCCACCACAGAAGCCAATAGAGGAAACACTTGTAACAAAAGTAAATGGCAAGGAAATTCCTGGTAATTTGAGGAATTCCTGGCCAATTTTTGCAATTTCTCCGTATTATCTGTTGCAATTTATTGTAATCTGGGGATGTTAACCTCATCCTTGCGGAAGATTCTGATTCTTTCTTCCTCAGTTACAGATCAGACACTCTACCAGACTCCTCTGTGCGGTCTATCTTCCCTGCAGAGAACACGGTGGAAGCGCCTACCTGGCCTGGCAGGGGCGGAGCAGCTGCTGCGAGCAGGAGGTGGGGAGCGCCTCCTGCGGCTGCTTGAATTGGGCTGCCCCGCCTATGTCTTCAGAGTTCCGCTTCAGCCTCTTTCTTAATCGAGGAACTGGCATTGCTGCTTGCACCTGTGGAAAGTGCTGCTTTCCCTAGAGAGAGCCGGTAGCCCTAGCCTACATCAGCAACACCGGTCCACAGTCTGGTGGAGGACGGGGAAACAGCAACCCAGAGACAACCTGGAGCTCGACTTCACGCAATTGGAGGAGGAACTTGGAATCCCAGGTTATCTGGATTCAGTGAAAATAATCTGTGAGCTCTGATGGACTATTCTTCAAGGACTGGCTATATACGCAGCTCCTGAAAAAAAAAAAAAGAAGAAGAAGCTCCTAAAAAGAAAAGAAAAGATTCTGTTTGAAGAGGAGAAATTGCTAAGAAGGAGATTTAGAGAAAATCCAGACCAAGGCAGGGGAGAGTGAAAGCATTAGTGGCTCAGTCGTTTCTGATTCTTTGCGACCCTATGGACTGTAGCCTCTGTCCATGGAATTCTCCAGGCAAGAATACTGGAGTAGGTTTCCATTCCCTTTGCCAGGGGATCATCCTGACCCAGGATTCGAACCCAGGTCTTATGCCTTGCAGGAAGATTCTTTACTGGCTCAGCCTCCAGGGAAGCCAAAGCAGGTGAGGTAACAGTGAAATTTCTTAACGAAGTCACCTGGAGATGGAGGTGAAGAACAATGTTCAATGAGAGATAAATTCTGAAATAGTTGTTGCCACTTCCACAGAAATCCTGGTGTTGTGATCTCCCCCACATGCATTGAAGTTACCAGAAAGAGCCCATCACAGAGTGGGATGAATATTGGTGTGAGGTGGTGATTGCTCATGAAATTAATCAATCTAAGAAACAATTAGAAAATTTTATTCAAGGCAAATTTGAGGATTATAACCTGAGAATAGCATATCAGAAAGTTCTGAGAACAGTTCTGCCAGTTAGAAATCAAGGCACAGTTGTGGAAAATTTTTTGAGACAGTGACTGCTATTGCTAAGTCGCTTCAGTCGTGTCCAACTCTGTGTGACCCCATACACGGCAGCCCATCAGGCACCACCGTCCCTGGGATTCTCTAGGCAAGAACACTGGAGTGGGTTGCCATTTCCTTCTCCAATGCATGAAAGTGAAAAGTGAAAGTGAAGTTGCTCTGTCCTGTCTGACTCTTAGCAACCCCATGGACTGCAGCCTACCAGGCTCCTCTGTCCATGGGATTTTCCAGGCAAGAGTACTGGAGTGGGGTACCATTGAGACAGTGGACTGAACATCAAATGATGTATTATTGATGGTTTATATAATTCAGCTCTAAGCAACATCCTGATGGGTCATATGACCCCTTAGAAGATCAAGAAGTAATGTTATCTCTTAAGGAGTTGCCTGTTGGTGCTAGAATGTTGCCATTTATACCTGCTCATGGGGAAAGTTTGGTCAATACATAATGCAAATACACAGTGCATAGTGTGGGGAGAGGGGAGGCCAAAGGGCAGAGAAGAATTTTAGGTTTATATTTTTCTTGTCTTGCCATAAAATATGAATTTTGTCTCAGGTGATAAATGACACTGTGAGGGTGCTTGTGTCAGTCCTGAACTTTGGGAGGCCCAAGACCAAAAGATATAAGTACTGGTTAGCCCAGCAAGCTGCCAAAAGAATGGTCTCCACCAGCTCCTAAAGTATCTGAATCTATTCTCCAAAAATAGCAAAGTAGATTCAGAAGAGCAATGGAGCTAAGATGGGCCAGCACCATGATATCACACCCAGCTCTGACCAAATACAGAATTTTGGAGAGTATATGGAGATAGCAGACTAGACTGCAGGCACAAGTTGAATTATCCACATCACCATCTTCTTCAACACTTGTCACATCTGGCCTTGTTGGGTCAATCCTACTACAGAAATACTAGGCTGTAGATTTGATAAGCTGAATATTAATAGACCAGAAGAGTCTAGAGCGTATTTAGCCTCTGCCTCCATTGGAATTCATTGGAGTAAATGGTAGAGCTAGTTCATTCTAATCATCCAAACTGAACAGCTGTATCTCAAGAAAAAATAGATTGTGTTCTTAAAAATATATATATGATCACTGGCTTTTAAACAGAGTCTGGAGCACATAATATACTTGATGATTGAATGATAAATACAACTTCTCTTTAGATGTACTCCAAGCTTACTCATCTAAGTATTGATTCCAAGGCAAAGATATTATTCTGCTCCATCTGATATAAGAAGACCATATGAAGAAAATTCAGTCTTAGTTCACATTACAGTATTTTTCAAAAGTATGGAAGAGTTGTGTGTGTGTGTGTGTGTGTGTGTGTGTGTGTGTAATAGGAACATTTGAATGTGAGGTTAACCTTCAGAACTGCCCTTTTAACCATTGCATCCAAAGTCTTAGCTCAGAGCCTGGTATGGTGACTCACTTAAAAATCACCATTCTTGTCATCAACATCCTAGAAACAGTAAAAACTCTACTATAAAGTTTATTATTTTGCTGTTTTATTGTTCTCACTTCATAGTTTGTCCATATAACAAGGCTTGGAGAAGAGTACTACAAACCCAAATTTACCCATGGGAACTCAGAGGCTGAGACATCATCCATGGTTACAAACTTTGAAAATGGCAAAGCCAAACATTAAACACAGGTTTGTTTAAGAAAACTCGAGGAGTGAATAACAAAGCCCTTTCAGTGTAAACTATTGCTTTTACTATGGCATTCTAGAGGTGTTGCCACTATTTGCCTTTCCCAACTACCCTTTTAATCAACTGAGCACAATGGGGATTTACTGTTCTCCTGCTTCTGTGACTAAAGCTTTTGTATCTGTTCAAGTTTCTCCCCTGTTTTAAAGAAAAAAGACATCCCATAAGAATTTCCTGCTTGAAGCCTATTTTCTCTCTGTGACTAAATACATAATCATATTTAGAAAACAAAATAACACTGTAGTAAGAAATGGAGGAATATCAGAGAAAATAAGATGCATCTAAACTGAAAAATGCAGATTCCACACAAAAAAAAAACAAAAACAAACAAAAAACCCAACCACAAATATTTTGTATATTTTTATGTTAAAATATACCATGAAAAATAGAAAACAGTGAATATTTTTTGATAGCTATTTTCAAACATGTTCAATTTTCTCTAAAAGATATGTAAATTATTTTAAAAATTTACATTTCATTAAAAGCAGTTAAGTCACACTATGAAGACTTAACTTGAAAAGTTTTCCAGATATCCATTCTGTTCCCAAATCAATTGTTCTCTGCATTCCATGAAAAAAAAGTACAATACTTCTCTGATCAATGGAGAACATCAATCTGAATTAAGTAGTTTCATTAATAAAGCCTTTCAATTTATATTTATTTATACTAAGTATACTAATTTATTAAATTAAGTACACTAAATGCTGGGCATGTTGCTAAACATTTGAGATTAAAAAAAAGTGAATTCTTCATAGCTGATAATATTGATAACATAACCATCAAACTAAATGATAAAAATAGAAAAATACATCCCAAGTAATTTAGATGAACTTGAGGGAGAAACTCAAAATAACTTCTATTTCAATATTCTGAAAAGTTTAGGCCTTGATTAGATGGCAGTATGTAAATAAGACTGTAACTGACATATTTAACAACAAAAGAGTATTTATAAAATAATTTAAAATTCCTCTATGGTTGTTACATTAAATTGTTCATTTGTCAACATATTGCTTTAATAAGTAGGCATTATTGCATCAACAAAATAAAGTGAAGTGGTCTCCACCACCACATTTATAAAGAACATACAGATTATTACTGACAAATTACAGTATAATAAAGATAATCAACTCATGCATAATATAGTTTCATTTGTCTTCTCCGATCTCTACTTAAATTAATCTCTATGAAAAAAGTTTCCAATAAACTTTACATAGACTTCACTCAGTAAGCTCTTACATCATGAGCATATCTTAGACAATGCTTATATATTGTCCTACTCATTCCTAAGCATTTTGTTTAAGATTCTCAGATATCTCCATATTATAGACACCATGAAGGCAAAACTCATGCTGGGATTCACTTTCAAGTCACTTCCAGAAGAAGTAGAGGGGAATCAAGTAAAAGAAGTGTAGACAGCTATCTATAGAAGGCAAAGATGTCAGAGAAATTAATATTTGCATTATAATGGAGTAAAGGATGAAGAGGTGTTCACCAAACAAAATGTGACTGAGCATGTTCCACAGAAAAAGAACATCAAATGTAAAGGGCAAAGTGGTTAAGGGAGGATTGTTCAATGGGAAATACAGCGTTCCTAGACTGAAAAATACAAGGAAAAGTATAAAAAGGAAGGTTAAATTCATTGGACAGAGTATGAACTGATATTGTTTATATTTTACCCAGTAATAATGATATTCAGGGCTACCCTGGTGGTGCAGTAGATAAGAATCTGCGTGACAATGTAGGGGACATGAGTTCCATTCCTCATCCGGGAAGATTCCACATGCAGTGGAGCAACTGAGCCCACACCCTAGAGACCGCAAGTCACAACTGTGAGCCCACGTGCAGCAACTGCTGAAGCCCACATTCCTAGAGCCCATGATCTGCAACAAGAGAAGCCACCACAATGAGAAGCCGGTGCACCACAACTAGAGAGCAGCCCCTGCTCGCTGCAACTAGACGAAACCCAAGAAACAATGAAAAACCAGCACAGCCAAAAATAAACAAATAAAAAAATTTTTAAAGCAATGGTGTTTAAATAGTCTTTCACAACGAAAGTATTTAAAATATAGTTTAGTACCTTAGATATGAAACAGATACACGGGGAACACCAATAGTTGAAATGGTGACCTAAACATCCAATGATTTTGTTGTCTATCCTCCTATCACAGTAGCCTCCTTAATGCAAGCAGCTCTATCCTCCAAGTTTAAGGAAATGATATTATCTTGAGATAGTTCATGGCTTCACATTCTTGCAAATGGCCTTCAGTAAGAGGAGGAGAGGAGACTTAACTCTATCAAAACAAGACCTAATTAGCTCCTCAGTCAGTATCTCCACAGGAAGCTTCCATAAGCCTCTTAACCATCTCCAACAGAGAGCAGTCAGAATGAAAACCACAATCACAGAAAACTAACCAATCTGATCACATGGACCACAGCTTTGTCTGACTCAATGAAACCATGGGCCATGCCATGAAGGGCCACCTGAGACAGATGGGTCATGGTGGAGAGTTCTGACAAAATGCAGTCCACTGGAGAAAAGCATGGCAAACAACTTCAGAATTCTTGCCTTGAGAAACCCATGAATAGTAGAAAAGGCAAAAAAAATAGGACATTGAAAGATGAAGTCCCCAGGTAAATAGGTGCCCAATATGCTACTTTAAATCAGTGGAGAAATAACTCCATAAATAATGAAGAGACAGAGCCAAAGCAAAAACATCTAGTTGTGCATGTGACTGGTGATAGAAGCAAAGTCTGAGCTGTAAAAAGCAATATTGCATAGGAACGTTAGGTCCATGAATCAAGGCAAACTGGAAGTGATCAAACAGGAGACGGCAAGAGGGAACATCAACATTTTAGGAATTAGTGAACTAAAATGGACTGGAATGGGTGAATTTAACTCAGATAACCATTATATCTACTACTATGGGCAAGAATCCCTTGGAAGAAAGAGATTAGCCATCATAGTCAACCAAAGAGCCTGAAGTACAGTACTTGGATGAAATCTCAAAAATGACAGAATGATCTCTGTTCATTTCCAAGGCAAACCATTCAATACCACAGTAATCCAAGTCTATGCCCTGACCAATAAGAAGATCAACAAGACCATCAAGAACTAATGCCCAAAAGAGATGTTCTTTTCATTATAGGGGACTAGGAAGTCAAGAAATACCTGGAGTAACAGGCAAATTTCGCCTTGGGTTACAGAACAAAGCAAGGCAAAAGCTAATATAGTTTTACCAAGAGAACGCACTGGTCATAGCAAACACCCTTCCAACAACACAAGAGAAGACTCTACACAAGCACATCACCAGACAGTCAACACTGAGCTCAGTTCAGTTCAGTTCAGTTCAGTTCAGTCGCTCAGTCGTGTCCGACTCTTTGCGACCCCATGAATCACAGCACGCCAGGCCTCCCTGTCCATCACCATCTCCTGGAGTTCACTCAGACTCACGTCCATCGAGTCCATGATGCCATCCAGCCATCTCATCCTCTGTCGTCCCCTTCTCCTCCTACCCCCAATCCCTCCCAGCATCAGAGTCTTTTTTATTGAGTCAACTCTTCGCATGAGGTGTCCGAAGTACTGGAGCTTCAGCTTTAGCATCATTCCTTCCAAAGAAATTCCAGGGTTGATCTCCCTCAGAATGGACTGGTTGGATCTCCTTGCAGTCCAAGGGATGCTCAAGAGTCTTCTCCAACACCACAGTTCAAACGCATCAATTCTTTGGCGCTCAGCCTTCTTCACAGTCCAACTCTCACATCTATACATGACCACAGGAAAAACCATAGCTTTGACTAGACGGACCTTAGTCGGCAAAGTAATGTCTCTACTTTTGAATATACTATCTAGGTTGGTCATACTTTTCTTCCAAGGAGTAAGCGTCTTTTAATTTCATGGCTGCAGTCAGCATCTGCAATGTTGGTCAGATTGATTATATTCTTTTCATCCAAAGGTGGAGAAGCTCTAAACAGTCAGCAAAAACAGGACCAGGAGTTGACTGTGGCTCAAATCATGAACTCCTTATTGCCAAATTCAGACTCAAATTGAAGAAAGTAGGAAAAACCACTGGATCATTCAGGTATGACCTAAATCAAATCCCTTATGATTATACAGTGGAAGTGACAAATGGATTCAAGGGATTAGATCTGATAGACAGAGTGCCTGAAGAACTATGGATGGAGATTCTTTACATTATACAGGAGGCAGTGATGAAGACCAACCCCAAAGAAAATAAATGCAAAAAGCAAATTGGTTGTCTGAGTCCTTACAAATAGCTGTGAATAGAAAAGAAGCTAAAGGCAAAGGAGAAAAGGAAAGATATACCCATTTGAATGCAGAGTTCCAAAGAATAGCAAGGAGAGATAAGAAAGACTTCCTCAGTGATCCATGCAAACAAAGAGAGGAAGAGAATAGAATGAGAAAGTCTAGAGATCTCTTCAAGAAAATTAGAGATATCAAGGGAACATTTCATGCAAAGATGGGCACAATAAAGGACAGAAATAGTATGGACCTAACAGATGCAGAAAAATGTTAAGAAGAGGTGGCAAGAGTACACAGAAGAACTATACAAAAAAAATTTTCATGACCCAGATAATCAGGATGGTGTGATCACTCATCTAGAGCCAGACATCCTGGAATATGAAGTCAAGTGGATCTTAGGAAGCATCACTACAAAGCTAGTGGAGGAGATGGAATTCCATTTGAGCTATTTCAAATCCTTAAAGATGATGCTATGAAAGTGCTGCACTCAATATCCCAGCAAATTTGGAAAATGCAACAGTGGGCACAGGACTGGAAAAGGTCAGTTTTCATTCTAGTCCCAAAAGAAGCAATGCCAAAGAATGCTTAAACTACTGCACAATTGCACTTGTCTCACAAACTAGCAAAGTAATGCTCAAAAATCTCCAAGCCATTCACCAGTAGTATGTGAACTGTGAAATTCCATATCTTCAAGCAGGATTTAGAAAAGGCAGAGGAACCAGAGATCAAATGCCAATATCCATTGGATCATTGAAAAAGAGAGTTCCAGAAAAACATATATTTCTGCTTTGTTGACTATGCCAAAGCCTTTGACTGTGTGGATCACAACAAACTGTGGAAAATTCTTAAACAGATAGGAATACCAGACCACGTTACCTGGCTGCTGAGAAATCTGTATGCAGGTCAAGAAGCAACAGTTAAGAATTGGACATGGAACACCAGACTGGTTTCAGATAGGGAAAGGAGTATCTCAAGGCTATACAGCTCCCTGCTGTATTGTCACCCTGCTCATTTAATTTATATGCAGAGTACATCATGAGAAATGCTGGACTGGATTAAGCACAAGCTGGACTCAAGATTGCAGGGAGAAATATCAAAAACCTTAGATATGCAGATGACACCACCCTTATGACAGAAAATGAAGAACTAAAGAGCCTCTTGATGAAAAATGAAAGAGGAGAGTGAAAAAGTTGGCTTAAAACTCAACAACAGTCAAAAAACTAAGATCATGGCATCTGGTCCCATCACTTCATGGCAAATAGATGTGGAAACAGTGACAGAGTTTACTTTGGAGGGCTCCAAGATCACTGCAGATGATGACTGCAGACATGAAATTAAAAGACACTTGTTCCTTGGAAAAAAAGTTATGACCAACCTAGACAGCATATTAAAAAGTAGAGACATTACTTTACCAACAAAGGTCCGTCTAGTCAAAGCTTTGGTTTTTCCAGTAGTCATGTATGGATGTGACAGTTGGACTATAAAGAAAGTTGAGCACTGAAGAATTGATGCTTTTGAACTGAGGTGTTGGAGAAGACTCTTGAGAGTCCCTTCGACTGCAAAGAGGTCAAAGCAGTCAATCCTAAAGGAAATCAGTCCTGAATATTCACTGGATGGACTGATGCTGAAGCTGAAACCTCCAATACTTTGGCCACCTGATGCGAAGACCTGACTCATTTGAAAAGACCTTGATGCTAGGAATGATTGAAAGTGGGAGAAGAAGAAGACAACAGAGGACGTGATGGTGGTATGACATCACCGACTCAATGGACATGAGTTTTAGTAAGCTCAGGGAGTTGGTGATAGACAGGGAAGCCTGGCGTGCTGTGGTCCATGGGGTTGAAAAAAGTCAAATATGACTGAGAGACTGAACTGAACTGAACTGAACTGAAGAGGAGGCCTTGGCTTGTATGAGTTAGAAGTGAAGCCTGAAAGGTTCTTCAACAGTGAGCCCAAGGAATTAGAAGTGAAGGGTACTCAGACATTAAATTATGAGTGGTGGTGGTTTTTAAAAATACCTTAATCACTTCTGTGGCAGAAGTAAGTCAGTAGCACCCAGGACAAGTTCTGTAGGGTCCAAGGAGAGACATTAGTTTTCAGATATATTGAACTTGAGGGTTTGAGGTAAAGGAACACCTAGTACTTGAGTTGGGGTGTATTGAAACAAAGTGAGTGTATTGACACACATGTAAATGAATCTAGATATGGAAGGATATAGTTTTAAGTTAGGAAAGTTTGAACATACGTACATACATACATATATATATATAGTGAGGGTAAAAAACACTGGAGAGGAAGTTAAAGAGAGGATTGATGGAGAATGACTTCAAAGAAAGCAGACAGGAAGGAAAAAATGACCTTAAACACACTGGTGTATGCATCAGCCTTGGAATTTGATAGTTTGTTTTCTTATCTGAATCTTTGAACTCATGTATAGCTCTTTCAGTTACCTGAGCCAAAGTGGTCTTTCTCTGTTAAGGCAACACAGGTTGACACTCTGTGGCTTGTTATCCCAGCAGTCCTGATTAAGACAAATGGTGAAATAAAGATGTAAGGATGGGGACTGATAATGTTGAGATTATGAGACTCTTAGAAGTTGGAAGGTTTTTTATGATGCATAAACTATTTCTCTGAACTCGGAAGTAAGATCATCCAGTGAAAGGTATGAGTGAGGTGGGGTGGATTTCAGGTTTGAGAAAAGTAGTTATAATATAATATTTGAAAAGGAAAGGAACTGAAAATAGACTACAGTGAGACTGCAGAGCAATATTTACACTATGTATTAAATGATTTGATAAAATTTAACAACTATATAAGGCAAACCGAATTTAGTGAAAAATATTTATCAGAACAAATTTCTTAAATCTAATTTTATGTTTGTTTTCATATTTCTTGTTTTTTAAATTGGGAATGTATGCATTCTTACTCTGCATGAACTATTCAAACTTGAAAAAAATAGTTACATGATGTGCTATCACTGATAATTGTTCATATCAAATATTAATCAGGTAAATTATGTTAGAAAAGCTTCTTATTAGAAAGGGGAAAAATGATTCCTTCAAATGTTTACATTAATTCCCCCCTCTCCCTCAAGGTGTGTTTTCAATCCTTTTTTAATTAAGAATAAATAATGAATACAATTTATCAGTGTCTTAAAGAGATCCTTATTGGCCTTGATTACATGCAAATCGATTACTAAGAGCATTGTTTTTTCACATGGTTTCTGAAGGATGATAGATATACTTTTAGATCATTTGGTGAAACATCTATAAATTATATATGTGTGTAAAGATACATAAATATAACATAGGAGTCTCTATATTTATGTTTGTGTATGTATTTACATACACATACACCTAAAATATTTGGAGAAGGAAATGGCAACCCACTTCAGTGTTCTTGCCTGGAGAATCCCAGGGATGGGGGAGCCTGGTGGGCTGCCGTCTATGGGCTCACACAGAGTCAGACACAAATGAAGCGACTTAGCAGCAGCAGCAGCAGCAGCAACACCTAAAATACAGTATATGAGTGTATATATTCTATGCATAACTTTGTAAAAACATGTTTTTTAAAAATTTTCTGATTTTAGAAATTATGAGAGTTCAAACACATCAACAAGTGAAAATAAAAATAAATTCCATGCTTGTATTCGTTGTATTTCTATGTAAAAGAAATTACACTCCTAAGCAATTTTCTAAAAGTCATATCAATAAAAAGCTTTTTATCTACATATGCAGAAAGGGAAATAAAAATCATTTAATTTTATTTTCGTTGGTACTATTCAAAAGATATGGTTTTAAAAACTTTGCTGTTCAACAGTCTCCAACTTGCAAATAATTCCTTTACCTAAGGTGAACTTTTAAAACATGGCACTTTTTTAATAGACATAATCTTATAGATAGATTCCCAGGTTCCCTGTACACCATATAAAAACTATGTATTCTTCAAGTGGTTGAAATTGTGTATGTTGATAATATAAAATAAGTTTATGAAAGTCAACGTTGTTACAAACCAAACACTCAGCTAAAGCTCTTCTATATGAATACTTGGGGTGTGCGTGAGTACTAAGTCTCTTCAGTCATGTCCAATTCTTTGTGACCCTATGGACTGCAGCCCACTAGTCTCCACTAGTGGGAGATTCCCCAGGCAAGAATACTGGAGTGGGGTGCCAGGCCCTCCTCAAGGGGATCTTCCTGACAAAGGGATTGAACCCGCATCTCCTACATTCCCTACACTGGCAGGTGGGTTCTTTACCACTGGTGCCACCTGGAAAGCCCATTTAAGGTCTCTATCCAGAGACTGAACCCAGGTCTCCCACACTGCAGGCAGATTCCTTATGGTCTGAGCCAGCAGGGAAGCCTATTTAATGTCTAGCTGGATAAAATTCAAATATAACATTCATCCATCACATAACTCCTATCAAATCTGTCCTATTGAGGAAATGGGTAGTCAAGTGAAGATAAGCACTATTTTCCTGAAAAAGTAAAATTTGTGAAAAACAGATTCTAAAATGTTTCACCATTGTCATAATTATAGTCATTTTGGATTCTCTTTTACTCTTAAATATTCTGAAACTGACAAACCATTTCTATTATCTTCGTGTAGACTTAACAATCCATCTCCTTTTCAATATTCTTCTCCAATAAGTCTTCCAGTAGAAATTCAAACACCACTGACATTATTAAGTCCATGATAAGTGGTCTGACTCATTTTGACTTCTAGAAGAAAAATCATTGCTACAAGTATGATAATCAGAACCAGCGGATATGTTTTTCAAATATTGTTAAAAAGTGCTATTTACAGAGGGACTTATTTAATCCTCCAACAGTCAGTGTTTGTCCATTACAATGAGTCATTTGGCCAAAATTAGAATCCACATACATGGATTTCAAAGCCCATGTCGCCATTTTAATTACTGCCAGTTTACTACTAGTGTGTCAGACATGAAATTCTTTTAAGATAGTGCCCAAAGTTTTGCTTTTTTAAAGTAAAAATTCAATAGGACAGTCTCTATATTCCTCATAATACAAAATTAAACTTTAGACCTCTGTCTGCAAGATTTAGGAAAAAGAGGTATGTAGAATCTGTAGCACAAAGTGCCTTGTAATGTTTCTTCTCACTTCTATAATATAAACATATATAGATATTACAATAAAAAAGTAATATGGATGTTACACTTATTATACATATGTTCAATAATATAAATTTCATAAGAATTAAAACATAGAATGTGCCAAAGAGTTAAATCAACAGTTTCAAATTACAAAGAAAAAAACAAAACAAAACAGATTGCTTAAGTGATTTTGCAAAAGCCACACAGATTTAAAGTATTATAAAATGGATTTTAACCCAGACCATCTAACTTTATATCCTAAGTTTAACATGTGTATAAAATGCACTGCCTGTGGACAGTTCATTTCTGTAACTAGGTTGCTATATGACTTTAATTCACACTCTGCAGGGCTTGATTTTCCTCTTCCACAAAATATGTGAAATGATAAATTAACATTTCCTGAAATTTGTACCTCAAAACTCTCCTTTTGATATGCTCATTTTGTAGGAAAAAAAAAAGATTTTTGTTGTCAATTGTAAGGAATATTAGGCTGAACATCCATTTGTTGAAAATGAACATTTTTATACTCCTTTTTCTCCCACCTTCAATCTAGGTAAGGGTTCATTGAATGTTGATTTAGGAATTTTAGGCAAGGAGATCTCTAAATCCTATTTCACTCTGGTATACTCCATCATATGCTAGTCTATAATATTTTATTTTCAATATTGTGACCATCCAATCCGAATCTCATTTTACACAGGAGCGTGCATGCACACACACACACACACACTCAGTGTAGTGTGAGACATACTATTATAGCTTGAAAATGTGAGAAAAAGTAACACAACCTACAATTTATATCTTAAAGTCTTTTTATCATTTCTGATACTTGGAGCATAAGCTTTGCTTAAATCACAAGGCTTTGAGGGTTAAATGTAAGAGGAATTTATGTATCTAAAAATAGTTTCTCTTTAAAATTCAGTATATGATAAATCTATTTTGTACATTTCTAATGAAATATTATTTGCTTAATTGCTTCATTTTATTTTACCTTATTCCATAATATTTAAGGTAGCTAACAGCAGGGTTCCTTAAGGCAGAAGTTAGTTCCCAGCTCCAACACTCACTACCCTTATTATTAATAGTCAAGTATATAAGCTTCTCAGAGTTTCATCATCTGTAAATGGGTTAAAATGATCATCTTTTTCATATAACTGTTGTAATAACAGGCACAATACTTGTCACATGGAACACTCAATAAACATTTAGCTTCCACTGCAACTTTAGAACTATCTTATTTTTTATTTTAAGGCTAGTCCTTTTTGCTTATCTTGGTTTGTGCTGCCATTTGGATTTGTATAAAAATTTGTGGTAGAGATGCATTTTTATCATCTTTGTCAGGAAAAGTTTTCCTGTAACACCTGCCAGTGTAATGTAGAAGTTGCTATTCCCTATCACTAATAACTAGAAACATTTTAGTAGACTGTTCAGAATGTAGTTGGGGGGAGGGTGTTGTGTGTTTTTATTTCTAACCAAAACTTCCACTGAACAGAGAAATGCACGTGAATTTATTGGATGAGTATGTTCCCCCTTCCCAGAACATAGAAGATTCTTCCTATAAAATTGAGATTGTTTTGTCTGACATCATTTCCAACTAAAATTCAATTCATTACCCTAATTAGATATGAGAACTGATTTCAGTCTCCAAGTTAACCGCAAAACTTTACCAAGGTCACTTCATTTTAGCGGTAGAACTAGAATTAAACCCAGCTTTAAATAATTTCAGAGACAGCATACTGTCCTTTACACATTGTCTGTATATAATATTTCCTACAGTATCGAAGTTAATGGAGAGTGGTACTAAACTAGTGTCTACATTGAGTTATATGTTTAAAGCCTTTAATTGTTTTCAAATTCAAGTATCACATGCATCACCTACTCAGTTCTGATGGAATCAGTATAATTTCAAAGTGTGTGAAAGCGGAAGTGTTAGTCACGCATTTGTGTCTGACTCTTTGCGACTTTCTGGACTGTATAGCCCACCAGGCTTCTCTGTCCATGGAATTCTCCAGGCAGGAACGCTGGAGTGGGTAGCCATTTCCTTCTCCAGGGAATCTTCCCAACCCAGGGGTCAAACCTGGCTCTTCTGCATTGAAGGAAGATTCTTTATCTTCTGAACTATATATTTTGTGAAACAATGTTTTAACCCTTCTTGTTATGATTTCAATTGTACATAATATCTGTACACTCTAGAAACACCAGAAATTTAGAGCATTTTTATCTTCAATTTTAAGACATATTTGTTTCTGCTTTACAAACTGAGATGAGGTGGATATTCCATTCTTTTGTTTGCATTGTAATTTCAGGAGAAGATATGCCCTTTAAGTAGGGGGAAAAAAAAAAATCTTTGTTCATAGTTGATACAAAAGAAAATTCTAAGAGGTACTTTCACTTGTAGCAATCAGGATATTAAATGTTCACAAGACATACTCTTTCAGTATAAACTCAGGTTTTTTTAAGAATCTGTTTTTAATAAACATGGTGTTGGTTTCAAGGTTTTAAACATACAAAAATTCACTGTTTCTTTTATCATCCTGCTGGTGATAAGAAAGAATGTGGGTGCTTTAAATCCTCTGGATGCATCTGCCACTAGCACAATAAACTCTCCTCCTGTGCAGAGGAGGCCCTTGTCTGTCACTGGGATCTCTTTGGAGGTGAAGATTGCCATCTGGGTTTTCTATCGACTTCCTAAAATGTAACCTCCTCATCTAGGCTGCCATCTCCAGCGTGACAGATTGGGTAGATGATTCCATCATCCGATCACACTGTGTTTTACCATTTGGGGCCAGGTGTCATCTTCGGAGAAAAGAGCTAAAGCTTTTGTCAGAGTATTTCTCTTGTTTCACTTAACATCTACTCACCTTTTGGTACTGAAAGAATAAAAAATACAAACCGATAAGCCTATCCCCAGGCGCAGTTTTCATCCTACCCAAGGCAGTCGCGGCAGTTATAAAGATCCTTCAATAATCTGTCAAAAACTGACATCACTGTGTAAAGAGCTGTTCATTTCTATATCTCATTTTGGACTGATGTACGTGCACTCTTATATCCTTCCGTTCGATATAACATTTGGCCTTTCATGTTCTCAGTTTCAGCTACAGGGAATTCAAAGCTATTTCAAAGCATAATTATGCCAATCTGCATATAAAAGGCTATATGTCCTACAGAGGTTTGGACGGAAATGCAAACTCTTTCAAAGAAGAAAATTAGAAGTAATTCCCACAACTAAAATTCACTAACGTTAATACATTTTTTATCTGATAAGAAGTGGGTTTTTTTTTAATTTTTTAGGCTTCTAGAAGATGAATGCAGAAACTAATGGGGTCTTTTTTGTGAGGTATGGAGGAGAAGGGGAATGGATACCTGAAAACTGAGGAGGAAAGCAATGAGGTGGTATGAATATATTATACAAATTGTTTATTGAAAATGGCCATATCACAACAGAAAAATCAATGCTTATCACTGTGTAGCAGGCATTAACATTCTCACTTATATATTGTATTAGTTATCTACTGCTGCATAAACATATACCCCCAAACACATTATTATCTCATAATCATGTGTGTGTGTGTGTGTGTGTGTACCATGTACTCAGTTGTGTCCAGGGTCTTTGCAAACCCATGGACTATAGCCCACAAGTGTTGGGGTTTAAAAATCCTTGGTGTGGCTAAGTTGGATGCATCTAACTATGGTCTCTCTTGAGATCCACAGTCAAGCTCTTGGCAGGAGCCATGGTGTCCTTTGAAGATGAACTCACTCAAGGGAGAAGGTTCGCTGCCAGGCTCACTCACATGGTGGTTGTTAGGCCTCAGTCTCTTGCCGTCTGGGTCTCACAGAGCTGCCTCTATGACATCTCCACAAGCAATCCAACAGAAAGTGAGAGAGGATACAGGAAGGTCCGCAAGATGGAAACCATCACCTCTTATAACTAATGTCAGAAGGGACATCCCCTCACTCTACCACATTCTATTTCTTCTGTCTCCTGCATTGGCGATGAGTTCTTTACCACTAGCGCCACCTGGGAAGCCCTCTTCGAAGTGGATTTCTCCCTCCCATCTGCCTTCAAGGAAGGGATAATCACACACTTGTGAACCTCTAAACACAAGTGTGTGATTACCGGGTGGTAGAAATTGTTATGGGCCATCCTAGAGGATGCCTTCCCCACTGAGATATACTCATATTAAGTCACTTTTGGTATCTTTTTTTAATATCACCAAAGAATTTCCAAAATACAAGTCCTGAAAATGTGGTTTTAAACTTAAAGTAGTTGCTATTACACAAATTTTGCAAGTTTATTTTGTTTTGAATATTTGCTCTCTAATTATAATCCTGCTAGTTACAGAAAGTTTCACAACTTGAAAATGGTGAGTACAGTTCCTTAAATATTTAAAATAGCTGTCCTTTTTTACTATGAAAAAATAAATCCCTCACAAACATAATTGTGTAAATTCTGGAGTTAACAAAATACTTAGCACTGAAGTTATGTAGCATATGGTTATCCTAGTCCCAAACAGTAAAATGTGTCTGTATGTGCCAGCTCTTAATTACCAGCTCATTAACACTCAGGTGTCAATTGCTGGTGGCAAAGGCAATACCCAAATGACCTAGTTTCTGTCATGCACAGTGTAATTAAATTGACCTCAAGTACTGAAGCTTGCAAGTTGCCTGATACTATTTGGACACTAATTTCAGATGCTATTCAAACTAGAATAATGTGCTGAGTAAACCAAAGTAATGAGAGAAAAGCTCTGCTGCTGCTGCTGCTGCTGCTGCTGCTGCTGCTGCTGCTAAGTCGCTTCAGTCGTGTCCAACTCTGTGCGACCCCAGAGACGGCAGCCAACCAGGTTCCCCCATCCCTGGGATTCTCCAGGCAAGAACACTGGGGTGGGTTGCCATTACCTTCTTCTCCAATGCACGAAAGTGAAAAGTGAAGGTGAAGTCGCTTAGTCGTGTCTGAGTCTTTGCATCCCATGGACTGCAGCCTACCAGGCTCCTCCGTCCATGGGATTTTCCAGGCAAGAATACTGGAGTCGGGCGCCATCGCCTTCTCCAGAGAAAAGCTCTATCGGGCTTTAAATTGAATTTTTGTATGTAATTATAGCCTTAAAGACAATTGTATAAGCAATCACCATTCTAATCTATATCAAATATAACAAATGCATATCATATTTGATATTATCATTATTGAACTAAAATTCCACTCAACTCAAGATAAGGATAAAATAGTTTTTAATCAAAGTGAAAAGTAATTTATTATAATAGTCGCTTTGGGGGAAACTTGGATCATATGTTTTGTGATCTCATTTATTGAATTGTAATGAAAGAAATAAATTATTTATATTTTGTATTTAGATTATCAATACCCAAATGTGACCAAATGTCAAACATATCAGTGCCCTCCATACAGACTTAGTAACAACAAAAAATATACCATCAAGAATCCCACAAAGTCTCACTAATCTAGTGAATCTTCATGATATCCTCTGTCATACTCATAAGATTTTAGTCATGAACCCAAAGCTCATTTCAAGCTTCCATTTAAAGAGAGAGAAATGATGAATTCATGCACTAACCTTCACTCTTCCTAAAACATCACCAAAATGAAAAAAATTAAAGGTAAATCCTAAAAGAACAAATAAAAGACAAATAAGGAAGAAAAACGACAGTGACAACATTTTGTGTGGGTGTTAGTCGCTTAGTCATGTCCGATTCTTTGCGACCCCATGGACTGTAGCCCACCAGGCTCCTCTTTGCATGGAATTCTCCAGGGAAGCATACAGGAGTGAGTTGCCATTCCCTTCTCCAGGGGATCATCCTGATCCAGGGATGGAACCCAGGTCTCCTGCATTGCAGACAGATTCCTTTCCATCAGAGCTATAGGGAAATCCCAACAACAGTTTGGAAGTTTAGAAGTAGATCAATAAATTATAATTGACTCAGTGGTTTTGAAAATATTTAATCTTTAACTGGAACTTTAGAGTGTG
Source organism: Oryx dammah (assembly GCF_014754425.2). Taxonomy (NCBI): domain Eukaryota; kingdom Metazoa; phylum Chordata; class Mammalia; order Artiodactyla; family Bovidae; genus Oryx; species Oryx dammah. The sequence continues at coordinate 24,857,044 of NW_024070196.1, forward strand.
AAGAGAAATCTGATTTATCCCATAGAAAATTCCAAAGGCTCAGGAATTGATAGAACAAATTAGTTCTGAAGTGGGAATGAATATAAAAATGAAAAGACGGATCAAAAGTGTCATTAAGAAGTATTAGACTTCCAAGTTGCCCTCTTTGACACCACACATGCAGGTGATCAATTATCCTCTCTGGTTAGAAGATAGGAGATTTATTCTTTAAGGAGGTAAAAATAGAGATTCTTAGGTTGGAAGGCAGCAGGACCAGTTTAATGTGGGACCACCAAGAGAAAACATTGCCTGCATGAAAGAGTTCAAAATAGCTTTAAAAAGAAATATTCAGAAAACAAAAAGATCTCTTAGATTTAAAATAATAATGAAGTAATTAAATAACAAGCTCAATAGAAACTTGGATAAGTGTGAGAAAATCTCCCAGAAAGTAGATTTTTTTTTTTAATATAGCAAATAGGGAATAAAAAGTGAAGAAAATGTACAGGTCAGTGAAAGAGTTTCAACTTACAAATAAGGAATCAAAAAAAGATGAAGAAAATAGGGTAAAAAAATGACGAAACAAATAATTCAGAAAAATTCCCCCAAACTGAAAGATTTGCATTTAAAGACTGAAAGAGTTACTAAGTACCTACTGAAAGAGTTACTAAGTACCTGCAATGTGGTTGGGAATAATTATACAACAACTCACATGAATTCATGAAAAGTTTATTTATGAAAATGTTCTGCTTTGGAAGACAATATGGAAAACCTTTCAAGGAATCTAAGCATCACATCTGACAAATTTGGCTTGAATCAAGCCTAACCGAAAGCTAAATTCTTTGAGGGTTCTTGAAGATTTTGGTCTTCTCCATCGCTCTGACACTACGCTGGGACTCCCTCCCTCACCAACAGGATGAACAGGAGGCAAGTATGACAACTTTTGACAGAATGGTCCATTCATGACCAAGGACACACAGTCAACTTGAACTAACTGCTATTAGGTAGACGAGTGGTTTTATGACACAGGAAGGCTACCTGGGACCCAACAGCCAAATACTGGCAGAGTGGACTTGTGTTTTGGCCTGTTGAGTGTTGTGTTGCCTTTTTCTCGTGTTACCCTCTCTTCCCACATTATGGATATTATTTGTGATTGTATACCCTCAGGAGGGACCTAGGTATGATTCATTGTGAATTTTGTGGAAAGGAAGGAGATCACCATCTATGGAGACTTAAGCTTGGCACTCAAATCATCTGGCAAGAATCATTTACGTAAGGTAGCTGCCTGTGCTACTGTTTCCCTTATTGCTGTCCCATGTATGCTCCTGAGCCCAAAGGGTACATATCTGTGGTAACTGACAGCCCAGGCACTGATGAAAAAACAATAATAATAATGAGATTAAGTGGAAGAAGCACTGGGTACCAGCTCTTCCCAAGACAATGGAGGCAGTGACACACCTGCTTTATTGATAAAAAGCCCCCAGGCAATGTGCCTGGGCTTTTCTTAGTGCTGCTCCTTACCAGTAGGCCAAAGGGGGAATATGATCACAGGGCTTGTTTGCCTAATTAACACTGTAGACAAAATGGCCTTACTGGAAGCGGTCCCTGACCCCGGGGGAAATTGCTTGATGCTCTCTGGAGGAGGAGATGAATATCTACAGGTGGGCAGCTTGCAAGCTCTTTCCCCTCAACAGCCCAGAAGGTCTGCCCCATGGGTGATCAGATAGAGGAAGACATTGAAAGTCATGACTATTTAACATGTCTATAAGTCAAAAATATATTGAAAAAAATTGTACAGAGGGAAAAGGAAAAACAAAACAGAAGGAAGCGCATAGGAATATAGCAAAGACGGATTTGAAATAATTGACCTCTGGATTTTGGGCCTGGAACTCTTCTACTGTGCCACTCTGTTTTCGCCTTCTCTATGGCAACAAAGATCCCAATTCTCAGGATGATAGGAGAAAAACATCCATGGCACCTCTATGGCAAAGCTAAGGGCATCCTTGCATTCTGTAATGCCTTGGCTACTAAGTCACTTCAGTCGTGCCCGACTCTGTGCGACCCCATAGACGGCAGCCCACCAGGCTCTGCCGTCCCTGGGATTCTCCAGGCAAGAACACTGGAGTGGGTTGCCATTTCCTTCTTCAATGTGTGAAAGTGAAGTCGCTCAGTTGTGTACGAATCTTCGGGACCCCGTGGACTGCAGCCTACCAGGCTCCTCCATCCATGGGATTTTCCAGGCAAGAGAGGCTACAGTACTGATGATAGTCATTTGAGGCTTCCTGGAGTAAAAGAAAAAAACATAAATAAGAGCAGGATAGAAAGAACTCTCCACCTCCATCACCAACAAAATGAATCCAGTGGCAAAGAAAAGACAAACAGGAAAGGAAGGAAGGAAAAAAGAAGTAAGGAAGAAAAGAAGGAATGGGTAGGGGAAGAAACAAAAGAAAATTAAACAAATGTACAGTTTGGCCTTGGAAATTAAAATTTTACTAAAAGAATATATACAACAAAAAGATGAGGACTCCACTGATCAGCTTTGTCTCTAATGTAAGTTCTGAATTAACTAACATCTGTTGAAATGTACCAAATGGCAAAACTTTATGACTTTAATCAAAACTGGGACTTACATGGCGGTTTTACTGGAATTACCACCAAATTTAAATATAATAGCATTTATAATTTTAGAGGAATGACTGCGTAGAAAATAGAGGACAAATTGGTGAACTCCACTTTAATCATCCAACCACTAACTTTCCTAAATTTCCCATGGTTGTAGCACTTGCTGCCCTAATTTTAGCACAGTTCTAAAGTGGGCATGGATGGAATGACACAATGACAAATATACTGTAATTAAAATAAGTCTTTGGCATTAAAATTGGCCTAAGAAATGGAACCCCATGGACCCCATTCCCAAGTTGAATTTGGGCCTGTTCTTAAACCTGGCAAGAATTAATAGCATCCCATTGTGTACACTGACCACATCTTTATCCATTCATCTGTGGAATCTAGAAAAATGGTACAAACGAATCTATTGGCAGGGCAGGAATAGAGATGAAGCTATAGAGAATGGACAAGCGGAGGGAAAGGGAAGAGGGATGAACTGGAAAGACTGACACAGACACATATATTCTACCACGTGTAAAAATAGATAGCTAGTGAGAACCTGCTGTGATGACCTATGTGAATGGGACAGGGGAGTGGGTGGGAGGGAATTCCAAGAGGGAAGAGATATATGTGTACATTTGGCTGATTTGCTTGGTTGTGCTGTGGAAAGTAACACAACATTGTAAAGCAACCGTACTCCAATTTAAAATAAATAGCAATTCATGGTAGATTGAAGAAGAAGTCGTTCAGTCGTGTCTGACTCTTTGCGACTCCATGGACTATTACAACAACCTTAATGCTGTGGTTCAATCCAACAAGACCCCCATACTCAAAACCTAATATGTGTGTGAGTGTGCTTAGTCACTCAGTCATGTTCAACTCTTTGTGAACCCATGGACTGTAGCCCACCAGACTCCTCTGTTAATGGGATTCTCCAGGCAAAAATACTGGAGTGGGTTGCCATTCCCTTCTCCATGGAATCTTCCTGACCCAGGGATTGAACACAGGTCCCCTGCACTGCAGATGGATCCTTTACCGTCTGAGCCACAGGGAACTCCTCACTACCTAATTTTTTTTTTTAATTATTGATTTAATCCAATCAACAACCGATACCTATTTAACTACTACACATTTTGCTATTCAGTTCAGTTCAGTTTCTCAATAGTGTCTGACTCTTTGCAACCCCATGGACAAAAGTTACGGATTTGGCTATTATGTACTATTTAATGCCTGTTTCAACAAAGCCACATGCTGCCTTCACCTCCATAGTAATAAACCATTATCAGGCTACCCATGGGACCCCAGCAGACTTGCTTTCACACACAGTTTTTGCTGCAAAGAAAGGAATTGCATGCAGCCTTCTCCAGGAGCACAGGTATTGTGTTATGCTGTAGACATATGATGACATTCATTTCACACATATGTTTGCTGCTGCTGCTGCTAAGTCGTTTCAGTCATGTCTGACTCTGTGAGACCCCAGAGACGGCAGCCCACCAGGCTCCACCGTCCCTGGGATTCTCCAGGCAAGAACATTGGAGTGGGTTGCAATTTCCTTCTCAAATGCATGAAAGTGAAGAGTGAAAGTGAAGTTGCTCAGCCATGTCTGACTCTTTGAGACCCCATGGACTGCAGACTACCAGGCTCCTTCATCCATGGGATTTTCCAGGCAAGAGTACTGGAATGGGGTGCCATTGCCTTCTCCGACACTTATGTTTCAGTTCAGTTCAGTCACTCCGTAGTGTCAGACTCTTTCAGCCGAATGAATCGCAGCACGCCAGGCCTCCCTGTCCATCACCATCTCCCAGAGTTCATTCAGACTCACGTCCATCATGTCAGTGATGCCATCCAGCCATCTCATCCTGGGTCGCCCCCTCTTCTCCTGCCCCCAAGCATCAGAGTCTTTTCCAGTGAGTCAACTCTTCGCATGAGGTGGCCAAAGTAAATTGGTGTTTCAGCTTGAGCATCATTCCTTCCAAAGAAATCCCATGGCTGCTATCCCTCAGAATGGACTGGTTGGATCTCCTTGCAGTCCAAGGGATGCTCAAGAGTCTTCTCCAACATCACAGTTCAAAAGCATCAATTCTTCGGCGCTCAGCCTTCTTCACAGTCCATCTCTCACATCCAGTCCATCTCTTACATGACTACTGGAAAAACCATAGCCTTGACTAGACGGACTTTAGTCGGCAAAGTAATGTCTCTGCTTTTGAATATGTTATCTAGGTTGGTCATAACTTTTCTTCCAAGGAGTAAGTGTCTTTTAATTTCATGGTTGCAACCACCATCTGCAGTGACTTTGGAGCCCCCCAAAATAAAGTCTGACACTGTTTCCACTGTTTCCCCATCTGTTTCCCATGAAGTGATGGGACCAGATGCCATGATCTTCATTTTCTGAATGTTGAGCTTTGAGCCAACATTTTCACTCTCCTCTTTCACTTTCATCAAGAGGCTTTTGAGTTCCTCTTCACTTTCTGCCATAAGGGTGGTGTCATCTGCATATCTGAGGTTATTGATATTTCTCCAGGTAATCTTGATTCCAGCTTGTGTTTCTTCCAGTCCAGCATTTCTCATGATGTACTCTGCATATAAGTTAAATAAGCAGGGTGACAATATACAGCCTTGACGTACTCCTTTTCCTATTTGGAACCAGTCTGTTGTTCCATGTCCAGTTCTAACTGTTGCTTCCTGACCTGCATACAGATTTCTCAAGAGGCAGGTCAGGTGGTCTGGTATTCCCATCTCTTTCAGAATTTTCCACAGTTTATTGTGATCCACACAGTCAAAAGCTTTGGCATAGTCAATAAAGCAGAAATAGATGTTTTTCTGGAAGTCTCTTGCTTTTTCCATGATCCAGCCGATGTTGGCAATTTGATCTCTAGTTCCTCTGCCTTTTCTAAAACCAGCTTGAACATCTGGAAGGTCATGGTTCACATATTGCTGAAGCCTGGCTTGGAGAATTTTGAGCATTCCTTTACTAGCATGTGAGATGAGTGCAATTGTGCAGTAATTTCAGCATTCTTCGGCATTGCCTTTCTTTGGGATTGGAATGAAAACTGACTTTTTCCAGTCCTGTGGCCACTGCTGAGTTTTCCAAATTTGCTGGCATGTTGAGTGCAGCACTTTCACAGCATCATCTTTCAGGATTTGAAATAGCTCCACTGGAATTCCATCACCTCCACTGGCTTTGTTCATAGTGATGCTTCGAAAGCCCACTTGACTTCACATTCCAGGATGTCTGGCTCTAGGTGAGTGATCACACTATTGTGATTATCTGGGTCATGAAGATCTTTTTTGTACAGTTCTTCTGTGTATTCTTGCCACCTCTTCTTAATATCTTCTGCTTCTGTTAGGTCCATATAATTTCTGTCCTTTATCGAGCCCATCTTTGCATGAAATGTTCCCTTGGTATCTCTAATTTTCTTGAAGAGATCTCTAGTCTTTCCCATTCTGTTCTTTTCCTCTATTTCTTTGCATTGATTGCTGAGGAAGGCTTTCTTATCTTTCCTTGCTATTCTTTGGAACTCTGCATTCAGATGCTTATATCTTTCCTTTTCTCCTTTGCTTTTCACCTCTTTTCTTTTCACAGCCATTTGTAAGGCCTCCCCAGACAGCCATTTTGCTTTTTTGCGTTTCTTTTCCATGAGGATGGTCTTGATCCCTGTCTCCTGTACAATGTCACCAACCTCATTCCATAGTTCATCAAGCACTCTATCTATCAGATCTAGTCCCTTAAATCTATTTCTCACTTCCACTGTATAATCATAAGGGATTTGATTTAGGTCACACCTGAATGGTCTAGTGGTTTTCCCTACTTTCTTTAATTTCAGTCTGAATTTAGCAATAATGAGTTCATGATCTGAGCCACAGTCAGCTCCTGGTCTTGTTTTTGTTGACTGTATAGAGCTTCTCCATCTTTGGCTACAAAGAATATAATCAATCTGATTTTGGTGTTGACCATCTGGTGATGTCCATGTACAGTCTTCTCTTGTGTTGTTGGAAGAGGGTGTTTGCTATAACCAGTGCATTTTCTTGGCAAAACTCTATTAGTCTTTGCCCTGCTTCATTCCATATTCCAAGGCCAAATTTGCCTGTTATTCCAGGTGTTTCTTGACTTCCTCCTTTTGCATTCCAGTCCCTTATAATGCAAAGGACATCTTTTTTGGGTGTTAGTTCTAAAAAGTCTTGTAGGTCTTCATAGAATCATTCAACTTCAGCTTCTTCAATGTTATTGGTTGGGGCATAGACTTGGATTACTGTGATATTGAATGGTTTGCCTTGGAAACGAGCAGAGATCTTTCTGTCGTTTTTGAGATTGCATCCAAGTACTGCATTTTGAACTCTTTTGTTGACCATGATGGCTACTCCATTTCTTCTGAGGGATTCCTGCCCGCAGTAGTAGATATAACGGTCATCTGAGTTAAATTCACCCATTCCAGTCCATTTTAGTTCGCTGATTCCTAGAATGTCGACATTCACTCTTGTCATCTCTTGTTTGACCACTTTCAATTTGCCTTGATTCATGGACCTGACATGCCAGGTTCCTATGCAACATTGCTCTTTACAACATCGGACGTTGCTTCTATCATCAGTCACATCCACAACTGGGTATTGCTTTTGCTTTGGCTCCATCCCTTCATTCTTTCTGGAGTTATTTCTCCACTGATCTCTAGTAGCATATTGGGCACCTAATGACCTGGGGAGTTCCTCTTTCAGTATCCTATCATTTTGCCTTTTCATACTGTTCATGGGGTTCTCAAGGCAAGAATGCTGAAGTGGTTTGTCATTCCCTTCTCCAGTGGACCACATTCTGTCAGACCTCTCCACCATGACCCATTCGTCTTGGGTGGCCTCACAGGCATGGCTTAGTTTCATTGAGTTAGACAAGGCTGAGGTCCTAGTGTGATTAGATTGACTAGTTTGCTGTGAGTATGGTTTCAATGTGTTTGCCCTCTGATGCCCTCTTGCAACACCTACCTTCTTACTTGGGTTTCTCTTACCTTGGATGTTGGGTATCTCTTCACGGCTGCTCCAGCAAAGCTCAGCTGCTGCTCCTTACCTTGGACAAGGGGTATCTCCTCACTACTGCCCCTCTTGACCTTGAATGTGGAATAGGTCCTCTAGGCTCTCCTGTGCCCACGCAACCACTGCTCCTTGGACGTGGGGTAGCTCCTCCCAGCCGCCGCCCCTGATCTCCGACTGGGATAGCTCCTCTCGGCTGTTCCTGCGCCTTTGCAGCCTGGCACTCTCGGCCACTGCCCCTGACCTTGGACGTGGGGTATCCTGTTTATGCAGTTGCTTACAAATCAGCCCAACTTTATTGGAGAACCTTAAAACAAAAGGGCCTAGAATCTGTCCAACTTGAAACCTGCAGGTACTCCCTTTAGTGTCCTTTAGTGTCCTCAGAGATTCCTTTACTGTAGAGACTTTAGCAACCTCTGCTCATGGCTCCTGGAGTCTCTGGACCATTTTCAGAGGCCACAAGTTGCCTATGATCTTCTCATACAGGAAACTGCCCCTTTGGCTTTGTGCTATTTGCCTTTGGAGTGATGACTGTTGGCTACATGCTAAGCTATTCAGAAAACAGTCTCTCACAGACCCTGGACATCTATGCCCCCACTCCAAGCTGACCCTTGTTCCTCACATTACGGAAGCAGCCAGCACTGTACCAGCTCTGCACAGTGACCATGGCTCCTTTCTACAGCCTGGAGCCAAACTCAGACCCTCTAACATATCACCCTGCAGGAAGAAGAGCTTCACTTCTCCTCAATCCCTTGTCAGATGGCACAGTGCTAGAGGAGGTCCGTGTACTCCCAGCCCCGTTGGCAACCCAGAGAGTCTCTTGGGAGCAACTGAGTGAACATTAATGGGACTTTATACAGTTTATATACCGTATTGTCACCATTATATGTGCTGGAGCTCAGTGGAATGTTGCTACTTCCCATTCCTAATCCAGTATGTTCTTAATAAGATAGGGACCTGAGGGTCAGCACAGTTGACTACACACCAGAAGTCACCTTAGGACCAGAGACCCAGGCCAGTAAATACCCATTTACTGTACATTTTAAAAATAAACTAATATGTGCCACAGGCTTCCCTGGTAGCTCAGATAGTAAAGGATCTGCCTGCAATGCAGGAGACCAGGATTTGATCCCTGGGTCAGGAAGTTCCCCTGGAGGAGTGCATGGCAACCCACTCCAGTATTCTTGCCTAGAGAATCCCCATGGATAGAGGAGCCTGGGAGATTACAGTCCATAGGGTTGCACAGAGTCAGACATGACTGAAGGAACTTAGCACACACACACATATGTGCTACATGAGAGTTGTTCCTTTTGGGACTTCGTAGGTGGTGCAGTGGATAAGAATCCACCTGCCAATGCAGGGAACACCCATTCAACCCCTGGTCTGAGAAGGTCCCACATAACCATGGAACAACTAAGTCTGTGTGCCACAACTTTTGAGCCCGTCCTCCCCTCTGCGTGCAGCAACAAAGATCTAGTACAACCAAAAATATTAAATTAAAAAAAAAAAAAGAGGTAAAGGACTCTGAAAATCTCTTGCCTCACAGAGACCTACACTTTAAATAAAGGTAAAAATGTCACTATCTGCACTAAGCCCCCAATTCAAGGCCTCACCAGAACACTGTTTATTACCTTCAGAATTCCAATGATCATAGCTAGTGGTCAAGGCATTCTTTTCACTTCTCAAAATAGATGATGTTGAGTTTTTGAAGAAGTCATTCGATGCACTTCCATGTGCCCTCTAAACCCCAGGCAGCCAGTTTAACTGAGAGATAAAATGTCCCCTACCCCCGCCAAAGAGAGCACATGGACCCCCTGCTATTGCCACAGGCATGGATCAGCCTGAAGCCATGTCCCCTGGGAACAAGCACTCTCCATACAATGCCACAGAGGTTCCTCAGTTTCCCTTATTGTTCATAAAAGGAAGACCTCTAAAATTCATGTTTTTGAAAATCACCTCACTATGTGGTCTTCTTCCTCCTCAAGTGGCTACTTCACATTCTAAAGAGGCACTTCTACTCCTTGGAAATCTCAGCTAATCACCAATATAAAAATTGATGGCAAAGCATCAAGTAGTTAATTATGGTATAAGAACTAAAATTAAGGCCCAGTGTTATGTGCTGCTTTGACAGCTGGCATAACCAGGAGTGCCATTAATGGCAGAAACTCACCTTCCTCGTTTTCCACTCAAACACAAGATCGCTTAGGCAAAGTGTTCTCCTTATCAGTAAGTTTCATTTCCTTGCCAGCCTCAGTGAATTCAAATAAGCCAATCACATCCTCCAGTAGGAACCAAGGAGAAACCATTCCTTTTAATATATATATATATAAAGTCAATTTCTCATAGCTTCTGGTGTTCCTTCTATCCCTGAGTGTAAAAACACCGAGGTCCTGTGTTTTGTATGGTGTCCTTCTTTCCCAAACTGTGAGAATATATTGTTGTCAATTTCACCTGTCGGTCCAGCTTCAGGTGTCATGTGTTCTTCCTTCTATAACCCTAGGGTGGAAGTCTCTCCCTCATCAATAGGGTGGATTGTTGTTGTGCAGTTGCTAAGTCATGCCTATTTGTGACCCCGTAGACTACAGCATGGTCCATGCTCTAGGCCACGCAGTTAGTGAAGGATGATGTCCTTCACCATCTCTAGGAGCTTGCTCAAACTCCTGTCCATACAGTTGGTGATGCCATCCAACCATCTCATCCTCTGTCGACCCCTTCCCCACCTGCCTCAATCTTTCCCAGCATGAGGATTCCTTTCCAATGAGTCAGCTCTTCGCATCACGTGGCCAAAGGATTGCGGCTTCAGCTTCAGCTTCAGTCCTTCCAAGGAATATTCAGGGTTGATTTCCTTAATACGGTGGATAGCTGAAAATTAAACTACCCTTTTTCTACCTTATTTATATTTCAGTATTTGACTAAATTAGTTGAAGTAAGTTGAGCTCCCCTGGGTGAACTTATTAGGTGGGATGATGATGATTTTACAAAATCAGGTTATTCAGACCTATTCTTGGGGAAGCAGCAGTTTGTTGAATATGATTTCTCTGGGAGATGTTCTCATATTTGTGTGACTCTAGTTTTGCTTATTCATTGCCAACTAGCATGTTGTTAAGGCGAATAGAAATGCATATATTAAAGCAACATTCTAAATATAAATCCTAAAAGGACAGTCAGAACTGTCTTTAGTTTCTTAGTTCCAATTTCATGGTGTCTTATACATGAGAATCATACTTACAGATGAGCATGTGGCAGGGAGAGTACTGAAATTTTAAAATATAAAATGAACTTCTAGATGCTTTAACTTATTTGTGTATTTTTAGGTATAGTTGCTCCTAGGATTTCAACTTAAAATAAGACACAGGGACTGGAAGTATATGTTAGCCCAGACTGAGGACTCTGAGTCAAGAGAAAGGGTCGAGGTGAAAAGAGTTAGGATAGTGGTTACATTCTCCCATCAGTTGGTCTGTATTTGTCTCATCTTCATAGGTAGGATGTGTACATGCATGCTCAGTCACTCAGTTGTGTCCAACTCTTTGCTACCCCACCAATTTCCTAGCCCACCAATTTCCTCTGTCCATGGGATTTTCCAGGCAAGAATATTGGAGTGGTTTACCATTCCCTTCTCCAGGAGATCTTCCCAACCCAGGGACTGAACCAGCTTCTGCAGTGTCTGCATTGGTAGGCAGATGCTTTACCACTGAGCCACCTGGGAAGCCCAACTTTTTCAAAAATAGTTGCTAAAAACATTATTTGAATGCAGATGCAAAGGTAGTTTTACAAAATAAGTTTTTTACACCTATTGTTTCTTTTATTTATTTTTATTTACATTTCTCTCTCTTCATTGGGTAATGGCATGTGTGTGTGTCACAAAAAAATAAAAAAGGAAGAGCTAGAGGATTTGATTTAACCTGTATCCTTTTTAAATTGATCAAGTACATTTTTGGCAATACACTAGCCAAAGTACCATGTGAAAAGAAGAGTAAACTTTAAAAATATTCATAATTTACATATTACATATTTATAGAATGGTTTCCAAATAAACATAATTACTGAAAAAATTAACTGAGGAAGTATCATTTTAAAAGTAATAATAGTCATCAATTTTCACACAAAGAATAAAGTAGAATATAGTAGAGAGACTTTTATTTGACATAAGGGTAAAAGTCTAAAATTCTCTGGGAATTTTAATACATAAGACTGATCAGGTCCCATTTGGATAACAAGCTTAATAAAGCTTGAATGAAAAGTTATCAGACTCTTCTACAAATAAGCTTATCTTTCCCACAAACCTTTTTCTTTCTTTTCTGTTGTCTTATTAAGGCAGAAAGATCCACTCAGGCAAACAAATAGGCTCCATGATAACTTCTCCTTCTCCCTTGTCAGTCAGCTGACCATCTAATCTGAGAGGAGGTTCAATCTATCTGTCATTTGACATGTCTCTCAACTCTGTCCTTACACCTCCATTTTTACTAGGCCAGTCTGAAGTTAATTGTGCTCATTTGTTGCCTAGCTGGAGATATACAACCTTGGGTCTCTCTTTTTATTCCCCCACAGTTATGAGTTGTCTTACTAAATCTAAACTTGATAATACTTAGTTACCTGCAGCATTTATTTTCATCTTTTAACTGTTGTTGCATCTAACATTGGAATAGATTCTTCTGCAAAGACTATTAAAAGAAATGTTGCATCTTAAACTAAAACTCTGTGCTAAGGTCTAAACTTGAAATATACTTAATACGTATACCTCGTTCACTCCACATAACTGATTTGTAGTTGAAAACTTGCTTTCCACCTCAGCAGCAATATCTTGAACTGATAATCACAGTGCAACAACTTTGTCATATAGATTTATGAAATGAGTTGTACCAGTATCACGTGATTCCACATGATTTGTTAATGGTATAATCTGTTTTTTCCCTTTTCTGGTTTTTATAATTTCAAGTGCATTATCCTAAGGTCATTGAGACACCTTTGAACTGAGTCTGAGTAATGCTTGCAAACACTGATGTGTGAATCCATACATCTTTGTCAAATAAACAGTGGAATCCAAGGAAGCATCTACTCAGGCATTTTAGTGAAAGTGTTTGGTATTACTATATTTTAAATAAAATGAATTTATTTATTCCCTCTTTTACTTCTTACTGGGTGGGCATACTCTATCACTTTATTTCATTCTTCATAATATTTTAACTAGAATTACTCAACAATCATTTATTTTCATTGCTTTCTCCTTGTTTTAACTTACATAGGTGTATGACAACATGGACTTTAGAAATCAAAACTGCTTTTCAGTCTTTTAAAACTTACCATAGAATGAAAGATTATTGTATTCTTTTTCTTTTTGTCTCTCTCATTTTTCACTTTCTCTCTCCAATAAAGTACCTTATTCAGTGTACTTTATTGTAACCATTGTGTTGTTTCATTGTGGTCCGTAAGCCAAGTAATAAATAGCGATGGTTTTCACACAATGTCAAAAAAAAAAAAAAAAAAATTGACCATTGGTTGCTCAAGGATGGAAAAGCTCAACCCACCTTGTTGATGATCAAATATTATTATCTTTCAACCTGGCATTTCAATATTCTAAACACTAATTAAGAGAAGGGCTCAAAATTCTGTCTTTTCATGTATTCAACCACATGAGTTTCTTTGGTGTCAATTAATACCTCTACCCATCACACACAGACACACACACACATATCAATTTTGAGAGAAATAATTGCCAGAAAACTTTGAAAATGGCCATTCAATCCATTGTTAATTAGGAAACATAACTGAGAGTGACAGAAGTCTCACACTTTCAGAATAAAATTAAAAATTTCAAGTTTATGCAATTCACCCTGTCAACAGTTGTATTCTTCCCTTTGTCATGATTAAGAGGAGTCATTCACGCTAATTAGGGCATGGGAGAGAATGGGAATTGTGCTCCAGACTACCTGATGGCAGTGTTAATTAAATGTACCTTACTCCTAAGTGGATTCCTTGAGGAGTTGCCCAATGATTATCAACTGCTCTCAGAAGTGCATAAATTAAGAGGAAATAAGACAAAAGTATCTTAATCTGCACAATATTCTCAATAGAAATTTTTACATGGACTAATAAATTTTCTTTAAACTATAAATGCTCCCTTAGAAACATTAACTTAGGCAAAGATGAATAAGAATTGCCTTATTTTAGCTGATAAATTTGAATCCTATTTTTCACAAGAACATAAACCTTCCAATTGATTAAAGAGAAAGTGAGAAAAATGTTTAAACTTTTTGCAGACCCAAAGGACAACTCTGGAGAACATAGTCTGCCTAGCTAAGAAAGGACAACTTCAAGAAGTCTACAGTTAGAATGATTACAAAGAAATCCAATTTCCACTGAGCAGATAGTGAATACTGCCCACATTCATTTTTATAACATAAGTCATATGCAAAAAATGTGATTCTGTCAGGCAGTTAATTCCAACTCATTTATTTGCATGGAAATATAATAAAGATATTCAGAAAGTGCATTGGGGTCAGGTCAAAAAATCAAGTATATATGGCCTAGTGCTGAGGCAGAAGATAAGGTGACTCCCCAGCCCCCCAGAGAAAAGTGATTGGAGATTCATTTCCGGTAGATCAAAACTGCTAGAGGAGAATAGCAGGGCAATTGAGGGAGGAAGTTGGTCCTGCTTAGACCATACATTTCTCATTCTTGAAGTCAGGAGACCTCCCTGACCACACATGCACAGAAAGCCTTCTTTGAGGCCAAAGGGGAATGATGCCAAGGGATGATCTACCCACAGGCCTTTTCAGTAAAATCCATCTTGGCTAAGAGATAAGCACACCTCTTGGGACGATACTAAGATATACCAAATATGGACTATGAACAAGGCAAATCAAAATGATTGACTAAAGGAAACCTGGAAGAAATGCCCCATAGAAATAATTCAAACTGTCAGGAGTGTATGGCTCAGGGATTCTCCCTCTGAGTCTCCCCCATGTCTATCCACATTTACTGTACTCTTATCCTCTTAATAAATACTTTACTTTCTTCACTACTTTCTGTCTTTATGGAAATTCTTTTCTGCAAAGCCCAAGAGCCAGGGCCCTTTTCACTGACCACTGGTCTAGTAGCTAAGCATTGGTGCTTTTACCACTGCGACCCAACGTCAATCTCCAGCTGGCAACCTGGGCCCTTCTCTAAGCCACTGCAAGCTGCAGCCACCCAAGATCAGGGCTATCATATTTATACATTTGTCATTAGTATGGACAGATAGCAACTTGAGATTGTCAAAAAGAGATTAGAGAGGTGACTCAAAGTCTATGGCTGTGATTTTTGATTTCCTGGGCACCATATCACCAAGAAATAAAGAGGCACCCATGGACTGAGCTGATGAGTGGGTAACAAACTAAGGTATATTTTCATCTTGAAGTTTTGAAATTAGCATTGCTTAAATACAACTCTGAAGCATCTGAAATTTTAAGAAAGGAATTATTTCCATTCTCAGACTGTATTCCATACTTTAGGTAACCGAGAATAAAGTAATAGAAAAATATTAATAATAAAATATGCCACTTATTGTGTGTTAGCGTACATCAATTCACCCAATTCTCTTCTACAGCTTGGTTAGTGTACTTTCCCCTATTTTAAAAGGTAAAGATTCAGATGTGAAGTAACTTTTCAAAAAGATCTTGCCTGTCTTTTCACAGCTATTAAATAAGTTTAAAGTTGAAATATATATCATATGGTGCGGTGCTTTTCTAACATTTAGGGCAATGTTCACAGTAAGAAATACATTTCACATCGTGACCTAGTTCACACATTTATCTGAAAAAAATATTTCACAAAGAACTATTGGCTTTTATCACAAATGATGTTTTGATATTTTTATATGCTACATTTTTCATTTTTGTCCTTTATTATGTCCATCTTTGCATGAAATGTTCCTTTGGTATCTCTAATTTTTTGGAAGAGATTTCTAGTATACCAAGATATACCAAGGAAACATTTCATGCAAAGATGGATACAATGAAGGACAGAAATGGTATGGACCTAGCAGAAGAAGATATTCAGACAAGGTGGCAAGAATACACAGAAGAACTATACAAAAAAGATCTTCATGACCTAGATAACCACGATGGTGTGATCACTCCCCTAGAGCCAGGCATCCTGGAGTGCAAAGTCAAGTGGGCCTTAGGAAGCATCACAACCAATAAAGCTAGTGGAGGTGATGAAATGTCAGTTGAGCTATTTCAAATCCTAAAAGATGATGCTATGAAAGTGCTGCACTCAACATGCCAGCAAATTTGGAAAACTCAGCAGCAGACCTAGGACTGGAAAAGGTCAGTTTTAATTCCAATCCCAAAGAAAGGCAATGCCAAAGAATGTTCAAACTACCACACAATTACACTCATCTCACATGCTAGCAACATAATACTCAAAATTCTCCAAGTAAGGCTTCAATAGTATGTGAACTGAGAACTTCCAGATGTAGAAGTTGGATTTAGAAAAGGCAGAGAAACCAGAGATCAAATTGTCAACAACCATTGGATCATAGAAAAAGCAAGAGATTCCAGAAAGACATCTTCTGCTTCACTGACTACACCAAAGCCTTTGACTGTGTGGATCACAACAAACTGGAAAATTCTTCAAGAGATGGGAATACCAGATCACCTTACTATAAAGTGAGTGCAAAAGAAAAAAAGAGTGAGCCAAGTAGTCAGGCAAGAAAAGGGAAATTTATTAGAGGGAAAAGAGAGGGTGATTGGCTCTTAAGGAGAACTAGTGTCCTCCCTTTCTGATGGAGTCCTTCTTATACCCCACCAATGAAAAATCCTCCGAAGAGATGTTCTCCACATAGCTGGAGATCTGGAATCTGGTGGTCTCACAGCTTTGAGAAGTTTTTGATAATCTGATTGAGTTAGAAGTAGCTCATGGATAGTTCGGTTGGTGAAGGCTTGTAAGCAATCCTGAAGAAATTTTGAAAAAAGACACATTAAACATGAGTGGAAAGTTAGAATTAGGGTAAATAGAAGGAGAAAGACTAGAAAAGGTGGGACCCAGGGCATCCAATTCCAATCGCTTAACCAGTTTTCCCATATATTGCTGATGTGTTGGCGTATTCTCAAGGCCATTTGTCAGATTTCTTGCTGCTTCCTTTACAATGCCTGATTTATTGGCATAGAACGAGCAAGCTTCCTCCAAAAATAGGCATAAGCCTCCTTTTTCTGCCATGAGGTCTCATCCTCTTCTGTTTTGGAGGACCATGGCTGCCAGGGAATCTAGCTGGTTTTGGATACTGATAAGGCTCTTAGCGATTTATTCTAGGCTGTCAGTGAGGTCTTTAGAAAGGCTTTGATAGTAATTTAAAGAGGTTGTGAATCCAGCAGTCCCTGTCCCAATTCCAGCAGCTATTCCTAAACTGATTAATAGAGGATCAAATTGAATTGCCTGTCTGGATTGGTTATGAGTTAGTGGGATACGAAGGGTCTGATTGTTAGGAGCAATAGAAATATCTGGGACCAGAATACCAGGGTGCATGTTCCTCTTCAGTTAGTCAGTTCAGTTCAGTTCAGTCACTCAGTCGTGTTCGACTCTTTGCGACCCCATGAGTCGCAGCACGCCAGGCCTCCCTGTCCATCACCATCTCCCGGAGTTCACTCAAACTCACGTCCATCAAGTCCGTGATGCCATCCAGCCATCTCATCCTCGGTCATCCCCTTCTCCTCCTGCCCTCAATCCCTCCCAGCATCAGAGTCTCTTCAAATGAGTCAACTCTTCGCATGAGGTGGCCAAAGTACTGGAGCTTCAGCTTTAGCATCATTCCTTCCAAAGAAATCCCAGGGCTGATCTCCTTCAGAATGGACTGGCTGGATCTCCTTGCAGTCCAAGGGACTCTCAAGAGTCTTCTCCACACCACAGTTCAAAAGCATCAATTCTTCGGTGCTCTGCCTTCTTCACAGTCCAACTCTCACAGCCATACATGACCACAGGAAAAACCATAGCCTTGACTAGATAGACCTTAGTCGGCAAAGTAATGTCTCTGCTTTTGAATATACTATCTAGGTTGGTTATACCTTTTCTTCCAAGGAGTAAGCGTCTTTTAATTTCATGGCTGCATTCACCATCTGCAGTGATTTTGGAGCCCCAAAAATAAAGTCTGACACTGTTTCCACTGTTTCCCCATCTATTTCCCATGAAGTGATGGGACCGGATGCCATGATCTTTATTTTCTGAATGTTGAGCTTTAAGCCAACTTTTTCACTCTCCTCTTTCACTTTCATCAAGAGGCTTTTTAGTTCCTCTTCACTTTCTGCCATAAGGGTGGTGTCATCTGCATATCTGAGGTTATTGATATTTCTCCCGGCAATCTTGATTCCAGCTTGTGTTTCTTCCAGTCCAGCATTTCTCATGATGTACTCTGCATATAAGTTAAATAAGCAGGGTGACAATATACAGCCTTGACGTACTCCTTTTACTATTTGGAACCAGTCTGTTGTTCCATGTCCAGTTCTAACTGTTGCTTCCTGACCTGTATACAGATTTCTCAAGAGGCAGGTCAGGTGGTCTGGTATTCCCATCTCTCTCAGGATTTTCCACAGTTTATTGTGATCCACACAGCCAAAGTCTTTGGCATAGTCAATAAAGCAGAAATAGATGTTTTTCTGGAAGTCTCTTGCTTTTTCCATGATCCAGCAGATGTTGGCAATTGGATCTCTGGTTCCTCCGTCTTTTCTAAAACCACCTTGAACATCAGGAAGTTCATGGTTCACATATTGTTGAAGCCAGGCTTGGAGAATTTAGAGCATTACTCTATTAGCATGTGAAATGAGTGCAATTGTGCGGTAATTTGAGCATTCTTTGGCATTGCTTTTCTATGGGAGTGGAATGAAAACTGACCTTTTTGAGTCCTGTGGCCACTGCTGAGTGTTCCAAATTTGCTGGCATGTTGAGTGCAGCACTTTCACAGCATCATCTTTCAGGATTTGAAATAGCTCCACTGGAATTCCATCACCTCCACTAGCTTTGTTCGTAGTGATGCTTTCTAAGGCCCCCTTGACTTCACATTCCAAGATGTCTGGCTCTAGATGAGTGATCACACTATTGTGATTATCTGGGTCATGAAGATCTTTTTTGTACTCTTCTTCTGTGTATTCTTGCCACCTCTTTTTAATATCTTCTGCTTCTGTTAGGTCCATACCATTTCTGTCCTTGATTGAGCCCATCTTTGCATGAAATGTTCCCTTGGTATCTCTAATTTTCTTGAAGAGATCTCTAGACTTTCCCATTTTATTGTTTTCCTCTATTTCTTTGCATTGATTGCTGAAGAAGGCTTTCTTATCTCTTCTTGCTATTCTTTGGAACTCTGCATTCAGATGCTTATATCTTTCCTTTTCTCCTTTGCTTTTCACCTCTCTTCTTTTAACAGCTATTTGTAAGGCTTCCCCAGACAGCCATTTTGCTTTTTTGCATTTCTTTTCCATGAGGATGGTCTTGATCCCTGTCTCCTGTACAATGTCCAGAACCTCATTCCATAGTTCATCAAGCACTCTATCTATCAGATCTAGTCCCTTAAATCTATTTCTCACTTCCACTGTATAATCATAAGGGATTTGATTTAGGTCATACTTGAATGGTCTAGTTGTTTTCCCTACTTTCTTCAATTTAAGTCTGAATTTGGCAATAAGGACTTCATGATCTGAGCCACAGTCAGTTCCCGGTCTTGTTTTTGCTGACTGTATGGAGCTTCTCCATGTTTGGCTGCAAAGAATATAATCAATCTGATTTCGGTGTTGACCATCTGGTGATATCCATGTGTAGAATCTTCTCTTGTGTTGTTGGAAGAGGGTGTTTGCTATGAGCAGTGCATTTTCTTGGCAAAACTCTATTAGTCTTTGCCCTGCTTCATTCCATATTCCAAGGCCAAATTTGCCTGTTACTCTAGGTGTTTCTTGCATTCCAGTCCCCTATAATGAAAAGGACATCTTTTTTGGGTGTTAGTTCTAACAGGTCTTGTAGGTCTTCATAGAACCATTCAACTTCAGCTTCTTCAGCATTACTGGTTGGGGCATAGACTTGGATTACTGTGATATTGAATGGTTTGCCTTGGAAACGAACAGAGATCATTCTGTCGTTTTTGAGGTTACATCCAAGTACTGCATTTCGGACTCTTTTGCTGACCATGATGGCTACTCCATTTCTTCTGAGGGATTCCTGCCCACATTAGTAGATATAATGGTCATCTGAGTTAAATTCACCTATTCCAGTCCATTTTAGTTCACTGATTCCTAGAATGTTGACGTTCACTCTTGCCAGTTAGTGGGAAGACATAAATAAGTAGTGGTTCCACATAAGAAAAATATTCCAGGAGTAAGAAGACAACACCTGAAATTGATAGCAAATAGGAATCTTTCTGGGAACTTGTTATTAGTCTCTGAAACTGACAGTGAACTCACTAGTGTAGCTCCTACAAGAGGAGTATTTACACTGTATGCAGAAGGGAGTTTCCCTGGGAAAGTAAGAGAATGTCCTGCAGTTCCTGAGACATGATAGCCTGCAGGGAAGGAGAGATGTGAAGTGTGATTACGGAGGTGTGGCGGTATAGTTCCTAACTGGGGGTAAGAATTGTACATAGAGTTTTGTCTGGAAAAACAGAAAGGAGCCTGTTGTAGACGCATGTGAGAAGTGTGAAGGAGCAGTAAACAGGCTAGATCAGAGAGTGGGCTTGGGATAGTCATAGAGGCTTTGAATTTTGAGAGAAGATCTCTCCCAAGAATAGGAGTGGGGCATTTTGGGAGTATGAGAAAAGAATGGGAAAATGGGATATCTTGAAGTGTGCAAGGTAGAGGCTCGGTTATTCATGGCATAGATATTAAACCATCAACCCCCAAACAGAGACTTTAGAGACCTTAGTTTTTTTTGGAATAGGCAGGCATAGCAAAGTAAGTGGCCTCCGTGTCAATGAGAAAGGAGACTGGCTTACCTGCCACTGTAAGAGTTACCCTGGGCTCCTTAGAGGTGATGAGAGTAGGGGCCTTGGGCCCTGGGCTTCTTCAGTCTTCAGTGCAAGTCCAAGGAGGCTAGGCAGGGCTGGGTCAGAGGATTCCTGCTCAGGACCAGGAGGGGATGTCCAGATCCCTAGTGGGGGATTTGTGCAGTCAACCTTCCAATGTCCCTTTATGCCACAGCTGGTACATGGACCTGGAAGGCGCATTGGCTTTAGGCATAAGCGGGCCCAGTGGCCTTCTTTGCCACATTTGAAGCAGGGCCCAGGTGCCTTCCTTTCTTTGTTGGTTGATGGCGGCTTGGAGTCATTTAGGGCAGTGGCTAAAAGGTGGTATTTGGCCTAATCACGTTGGGCCTTCTCTAGCTTTGCCTGTTCCTCCTGGTTATTGAAAATCTTAAAGGATAAATTTAAAAGGTCTCGTTTGAGGGGTTTGAGGGCCTTCTTCTGCCTTTTTTAGTTTCTTTTGGATATCTGGGGATGACTGGGAGATAAAATGGGTAAGGACAATGGTGCCCTCTGCTGAAGTGGGATCTAATCTTGTATATTTCTATAGCACTTCCATTACCCTGGCTAGAAATGGTGCCAGGTTTTTGTAAAATCTTTGAGTTATTTCCCAGAGCTTATCAAAGTTGATGTTTTATGGGCTTTATGCCCTTCCTTTTGAAGACCTACAATGAGGCAATTAATCATATGCTCATCCAGGTCTCCCTGCCTGATAATCCCAGTTGGTATCATCTCAGGTGACAGCCTTTGCCCCTATAGGCTTAGTGTGTATCTCATCAGCATGTGCCTGAGAGGCTTGCCATACTCATTCCTTCTCTTCTGGGAGAAGAGTGGAGAAAGTTCAGTTCAGTCGCTCAGTTGTGTCCGACTCTTTGCGACCCCATGAATCGCAGCACACCAGGCCTCCCTGTCCATCACCAACTCCCAGAGTTCACTCAGACTCACGTCCATTGAGTCAGTGATGCCATCCAGCCATCTCATTCTCTGTCATCCCCTTCTCCTCCTGCCCCCAAACCCTCCCAGCATCAGGGTCTTTTCCAATGAGTCAACTCTTCGCAAGAGGTGGCCAAAGTACTGGAGTTTCAGCTTTAGCATCATTCCTTCCAAAGAAATCCCAGGGCTGATCTCCTTCAGAATGGACTGGCTGGATCTCCTTGCAGTCCAAGGGATGCTCAAGAGTCTTCTCCAACACCACAGTTCAAAAGCATCAATTCTTCGGTGCTCTGCCTTCTTCACAGTCCAACTCTCACAGCCATACATGACCAAAGGAAAAACCATAGCCTTGACTAGATGGACATTAGTCGGCAAAGTAATGTCTCTGCTTTTGAATATACTATCTAGGTTGGTTATACCTTTTCTTCCAAGGAGTAAGCGTCTTTTAATTTCATGGCTGCAATCACCATCTGCAGTGATGCTGGAGCCCCAAAAAATAAAGTCTGACACTGTTTCCACTGTTTCCCCATCTATTTCCCATGAAGTGATGGGATCGGATGCCATGACCTTAGTTTTCTGAATGTTGAGCTTTAAGCCCTTTTTCACTTTCTTCTTTCACTTTCATCAAGAGGCTTTTGAGTTCCTCTTCACTTTCTGCCATAAAGGTACTGTCATCTGCATATCTGAGGTTATTGATATTTCCCCTGGCAATCTTGATTCCAGCTTGTGTTTCTTCCAGTCCAGCGTTTCTCATGATGTACTCTGCATAGAAGTTAAATAAGCAGGGTGACAATATACAGCCTTGCTGCACTCCTTTTCCTATTTGGAACCAGTCTCTTGTTCCATGTCCAGTTCTAACTGTTGCTTCCTGACCTGCTTATAGGTTTGTCAAGAGGCAGGTCAGGTGGTCTGGTATTCCCATCTCTTTCAGAATTTTCCACAGTTGATTGTGATCCACACAGTCAAAGGCTTTGGCATACTCAAAAAAGCAGAAATAGATGTTTTTCTGGAACTCTCTTGCTTTTTCCATGATCCAGCAGATGTTGGCAGTTGGATCTCTGGTTCCTCCGTCTTTTCTAAAACCACCTTGAACATCAGGAAGTTCATGGTTCACATATTGCTGAAGCCTGGCTTGGAGAATTTTGAGCATTACTTTACTAGCATGTGAGATGAGTGCAATTGTGTGATAGTTTGAGCACTCTTTGGCATTGCCTTTCTTTGGGATTGAAATGAAAACTGACCTTTTTGAGTCCTGTGGCCACTGCTGAGTGTTCCAAATTTGCTGACATGTTGAGTGCAGCACTTTCACAGCATCATCTTTCAGGATTTGAAATAGCTCCACTGGAATTCCATCACCTCCACTAGCTTTGTTCGTAGTGATGCTTTCTAAGGCCCACTTGACTTCATATTCCAGGATGTCTGGCTCTAGATTAGTGATCACACCATCATGGTTATCTGGGTCATGAAGATCTTTTTTGTACTCTTCTTCTGTGTATTCTTGCCACCTCTTTTTAATATCTTCTGCTTCTGTTAGGTCCATACCATTTCTGTCCTTGATTGAGCCCATCTTTGCATGAAATGTTCCCTTGGTATCTCTAATTTTCTTGACGAGATCTCTAGACTTTCCCATTCTATTGTTTTCCTCTATTTCTTTGCATTGATTGCTGAAGAAGGCTTTCTTATCTCTTCTTGCTATTCTTTGGGACTCTGCATTCAGATGCTTATATGTTTCCTTTTCTCCTTTGCTTTTCACTTCTCTTTTCACAGCTATTTGTAAGGCTTCCCCAGACAGCCATTTTCCTTTTTTGCATTTCTTTTCCATGGGGATGGTCTTGATCCCTGTCTCCTGTACAGTGTCACCAACCTCATTCCATAGTTCATCAAGCACTCTATCAGATCTAGTCCCTTAAATCTATTTCTCACTTCCACTGTATAATCATAAGGGATTTGATTTAGGTCATACCTGAATATTCTAGCAGTTTTCCCTACTTTCTTCATTTTGAGTCTGAATTTGGTAATAAGGAGTTCATGATCTGAGCCACAGTCAGCTCCTTGTCTTGTTTTTGCTGACTGTATTGAGCTTCTCCATGTTTGGCTGCAAAGAATATAATCAATCTGTATGATGTAAATATCATGCCAGGTTAAGTCGTAAGACTGGGTAAGATACGTGAATTCTTTCAAATAATTATCTGGGTCTGAGGAGATGGAGCCAAGATGCTTTTCAATCTGAGAGAGATCGATGAGGGAGAATGGGGCGGGAACCCTAACAATGTCTTTTGCTCCAGCTACTTCCTGTAAAGGGAGAACTGGGGCAGGAGAAGGAGCGGGATCCTGTGGTGAAGTTTCCTGATTTAAAGTTGTTCAGTTGTATGGGAAGATCTTAAGTGAAGATCTAGGGAGGTCAGGGTAAAGCCTTGGGACCCTCAGGGTAGAGGGTGGGGCTGAGGTCTCTGAGTTTATCTCAGGCACAGGCTGGGGAGGGGTGCTGGGAGCTGCAGCTGGTGGAGGAGGCCTGCTGAGAATGAGGGAGGGAGGTGGAGACTTAAGGTGCAAGTTGTGGAACTGGATTCCAGACAGGTGGAATCGGAAAGTGGATCTGGAGCTGCTGCAGGGGGATTGGGAGCTGCAGGGTGTGGGCTGTGGTCCGAAGTGTTGAAGGAAGAGGAAAAGTCTAAACAGGGATTGGGAGACATTTTCTTAGGAAGATATGGCCCAGAGTGGGCTAAGAGTATTTGAGAAGTAGAACAGGATTCACAGAGAGAGCTGAGAGCGAAGAAAACCTGAACATAAGAGATTTCTAATCACTTTCCCTTGCAGCAGCGGCTGAAGTTATCGAGGTTCCGTAGAGTATTATAATGGAGAGTTCTGTTTTCTGGCTACTGGGAACTGTCATCAAGTCTCTATTTAGGCCAGACAGTGTTAGAACAGTAAATAAGTCTTTCTGGTCTTATCTCCCCTTGGAAGCCCAAGGCTTTTAGGTTTCCGAGAAGGCGTTTTAGAGGATTAGATTTTGAGGGCTGGGATTGAGAATTTCCCATTGTGGCCAAATAGGAAGGTTAGACAAGGGTGAGACAAAGTGAGGAGAAAAGTCCTAGAGAAGAGGCATCCCCGTTCTCAGGACTTTTTCAGAGAGTAATAATAGTCTGCTTTGAAATGGGTGCCCCCTATTCCCAAGTCAGATGGGGCACAAGGCAGAGGGCCTGAGGGCCATGGGGATCCTCCCGCCTAGTGCTAGGACTTGGGAAAGAGGTGAGAGAGAGAGAGAATCCGAGGGAATGTGATTTCACTCACCTTTGCAACCGATGGAAGAAATGTGGGCCTGTGTGTGGATGTCAGTAGCAAGGCAAGTGGAGAGTCATGTCCCAGAGCTCGCACAGTTTCTCAGCAAGGTCCAAGGGAGGGGCCATTGGAGCTGGGCTTGTGAGAGGAGCCCACCCAGTTGCGGTGGATCTTCCCTCCCAGGTTTCAGCACCAGAATGTAAGGCAAGTGCAGAGAAAAAGAGAGCAAGCTGGGCAGTCAGGCAAGAAAAGGGAAATTTATTAAAGGGAAAGGAGAGGGTGACTGGCTCTTAAGGAGAACAGGTGTCCTCCCTTTCTGATGGAGTCCTTCTTGTATCCCATCAATAAAAAATTCTCTGAAGGGATGGTCATGTAGCCAGAGGTCTGGAATCTAGTGTTCTCACAGCTTTGAGAAGATAGGCACCAGTGAGATAACAGCATGCCATTTGGACAATTTGGTCAGTCTCACAGATCACTGTGATTTTAATCTTTGTTTGAGAGGTCAATGTAAGGAGCCATCTTATCAATAAGACCCCATGTGGGCCCTATCACTTACCTGCTTCTTGAGAAATCGGTGTCCAGGTCAAGAAGCAACAGTTAGAATCGGATATGGAACAATGGACTGGTTCCAAATAGGGAAAGGAGTACGTCAAGGCTGTATATTGTCACCCTACTCATTTGACTTATATGCAAAATACATCATGTGAAATGCCGGGCTGGATGAAGCACAAGCTGGAATCAAGATTGCTGGGAGAAATATTAGTAACCTCATATATGCAGAACCCTTATGGCAGAAAGTGAAGAACTAAAAAACCTCTTGATGAAAGTGAAAGAGGAGAGTGAAAAAGCTAGCTTAAAATTCAACATTAAAAAACCTAAGACCATGGTATCCGGTCCCATAACTTTATGGCAAATAGATGGGGATAACAACAATTGCACTCATCTCACATGCTAGTAAAGTAATGCTCAAAATTCTCCAAGCCAGGCTTCAGCAATATGTGAACCGTGAACTTCCTGGTGTTCAAGCTGCTTTTAGAAAAGGCAGAGGAACCAGAGATCAAATTGCCAACATCTGCTGGATCATGGAAAAAGCAAGAGAGTTCCAGAAAAACATCTATTTCTGCTTTATTGACTATGCCAAAGCCTTTGACTGTGTGGATCACAATCAACTGTGGAAAATTCTGAAAGAGAAGGGAATACCAGACCACCTGACCTGCCTCTTGAGAAATTTGTATGCAGATCAGGAAGCAACAGTTAGAACTGGACATGGAACAACAGACTGGTTCCAAATAGGAAAAGGAGTACGTCAAGGTTGTATATTGTCACCTGCTTATTTAACTTATATGCAGAGTACATCATGAGAAATGCTGGACTGGAAGAAACACAAGCTGGAATTAAGATTGCCAGGAGAAATATCAATAACCTCAGATATGCAGATGACACTACCCTTATGGCAGACAGTGAAGAGGAACTCAAAAGCCTCTTGATGAAAGTGAAAGAGGAAAGTGAAAAAGGGCTTAAAGCTCAACATTCAGAAAACTAAGGTCATGGCATCTGGTCCCATCACTTCATGGGAAATAGATGGGGAAACAGTGGAAACAGTGTCAGACTTTATTTTTGGGGGCTCCAAAATCACTGCAGATGGTGATTGCAGCCATGAAATTAAAAGACACTTACCCCTTAGAAGAAAAGTTATGACCAACCTAGATAGCATATTCAAAAGCAGAGACATTACTTTGCTGACTAAGGTCCGTCTAGTCAAGGCTATGGTTTTTCCTGTGGTCATGTATGGCTGTGAGAGTTGGACTGTGAAGAAGGCAGAGCACCGAAGAATTGATGCTTTTGAACTGTGGTGCTGGAGAAGACTCTTGAGAGTCCCTTGGACTGCAAGGAGATCCAACCAGTCCATTCTGAAGGAGATCAACCCGGGGATTTCTTTGGAAGGAATGATGCTAAAGCTGAAACTCCAGTACTTTGGCGAGTTGACTCATTGGAAAAGACTCTGATGCTGGGAGGGATTGGGGGCAGGAGGAGAAGGGGACGACTGAGGATGAGATGGCTGGATGGCATCACGGACTCGATGGACGTGAGTCTGAGTGAACTCCGGGAGTTGGTGATGAACAGGGAGGCCTGGCGTGCTACGATTCATGGGGTCGCAAAGAGTCGGACACGACTGAGCGACTGAACTGAACTGAACAATGAAAACAGTGGAGGGGGGCTTCAAAATCATTGCAGATGGTGACTGCAGCTATGAAATTAAAAGATGCTTGCTCCTTGGAAGAAAAGCTATGACCAACATAGACAGAATATTAAAAAGCAGAGACGTTACTTTGTCAACTAAGGTCCATCTAGTCAAAGCTATGGATTTTTCCAGTAGTCATGTGTGGATTAGAGAGTTGGACTCTAAAGAGAGCTGAGTGCTGAAGAACTGATGCTTTTGAACCGTAGTGTTGGAGAAGACTCTTGAGAGTCCCTTGGACAGCAAGGAGATCAAACCAGTCAATCCCAAAGGAAGTCGGTCCTGAACAGTCATTGGAAGGAGTGATGCTGAAGCTGAAACTCCAATACTTTGACCACCTGATGTGAAGAACTAGCTCATTGGAAAAGACACTGATGCTGGGAAAGATTGAAGGTGAAAGGAGAAGGGGTCGACAGAGAATGAGATGGTTGTTTGGCATTACCGACTCAATGGACATGAGTTTGAAGAAATTCCGGGAGTTGGTGATGGACAGGGAGGCCTGGTGTGCTGCAGTCCATGGGGTCGCAAAGAGTTGGACACGACTGAGCAACTGAACTGAACTGATGTTTTTCATGTCCTAAATACTTATTTTTGATCTTATGCTACTGCCTTAATATATTGAATTGCTCTCACAATTCAATGTTGGGTTTTGACCACAAATGTGATCACTGACTTATTTGATCATTTTATTATTTAATAGTCTCTTCTTATATCTTTGGTTCCCAAAGCAAATTATTAATAGAATTTTCTTGAAGACCGATATTACCATGTTACATCCCCTCATTGTCAAACCTTAATATATGCTGAGAATCTAATAAAATTTAACTTTACCTCTGAAAATTCATAATCTGGATTAAATAGAAGAGTCCATGATATGATTCACAGGGCAGATAATAGTAAAGGATAGGAGATCCAGGTGCACAGGGGAACCAAAGCTACTTGTAGTTGTAGCTGTTAACATTTAATTGAGAACCATCATTCCTGCATATTTTATTTAGTTCTTTTCCATTATCAGATTGGCTTTACTACATGTTCATATACCTAGTCTTTTCTTTTTGTTTCATAACATGAACCTCTGTCCAGATGTGTGTAGTTTGAACTCAAGAAAATAAGTTATGCAAACCACACATGGGGTTAAGAAGCACACATTTTTTTCTATTACCATTTAGCTATTAAAGAACATAAATTTCTGTATGAATCATTCAGATTCTTTTACATTATAGAAAATTCTATACCTTAATTCATGTTTTCAACTTGGGCAATGATACCCATATGATTTTTTTTTAATGTTTCCATTCACTTTAAATATGAAAGAGTTTGCTTCTAAAATTTCAGATAAAATTTTTTTTCTTTTATTGCTTGAAGGCACTTATATCCTACATATAACTTTGTTTTAATCCTTGTGGACTTTTGTATTACTACAACTTAAAAATTAAGAAAATATAACATTAGGTGGAAAAATACATGTATAAAATATTCATTGTGGCTATCATGAGACTCATATGGAACTAAATGCCTACTTTCAAAACTATAAATATAGTGAAATCCCTTAAACCTAGCATATGTTGCTTCAAATGAGACTTGGTTTTGAACAGATGTCCCCTTAGACCTGTTACATTAACACTAAAATTACTAAATCAGCATTAGTTGTTTTTAAACTTAGGGCCACATTTTGCCACTGATTTTTATTCAAAGCTCCCACAGGCGTAAGTGGAAGACCCATGCATGGAAAAATGGCATAATATGTATCCTAGTTTTATTTATTTCATATGTATACAGCAGTATAAAATAATATATTACATTTACACTCATTTTACTTATGTATTATTATGGCATTCACAGTTACAAACACTATAGTTAAGATTTAAACTCATCTTTTGTTATAATACCCTGTTTTCACTCACAGATAACTGTCTCAAAAATGTGTTTTGAGCTGAAATTCCCTGCTTACTTTCAGCTCAAGCATGTATGAATGTATTGGAAGTTTGAGTTCTGTCACTCAGAAATTTTTGAGTCTCATGTGAAAATTTAATTTTTTTGCATTATTAATGCATTATATTCATGCAACTCAAAAACATCTCGAGTGTAAAACTTCAAACTAAGCATGTGACAAGTTTTCAAGAAATAAAAGCCATTTTTCTAATTTTACAAATACTTAAAAATAGCAGTGGTTAGAAATACATGCATGCACACTAAAGGTATTAGAATTTTAGTCATATTATTGCCTGCAATACTCTGGCGGCACCCAGCAACCCACAGACTTCCCTGGTAGCTCAGTGGTAAAGAACCCGCCTGAAAATGCAGGAGACTGAGGTTCAATCCCTGGGTCAGGAAAATCCCCTGGAGAAGGAAACGGCAACCCACCCCAGTAGTCTTGGCTGGGAAATCCCACGGACAGAGGAGCCTAGCAGGCTACAGTCCCTGGGGTCGCAAAGAGTTGGACACAACCTACTGACTAAACAACAAACAACAACCACCACCCATTCTCATAGATGTTATAATCTAAAACCTATGCCAAGTTTTAGAAGAAAATAAAAATAAGTAACAGTAGTTTCACAAATTACTGTCTTAGGGTTTTGTTGTTTTGTATGAGGGATATTCCTTGAAATGCTAACAATATATAAAGTAATTTTACTACTTCATGGCATAAAAAATATGGAATTTTGTAATTTTCTGTTTTTCCTTGTTAAAAAGGAACATAAAAAGGATGTTAAGTGCAAAGCCTTTACCACTACAAAATTTGAGTTGAAAAAGATAACCTAAGAAATTGCAATATGAAAAATATAAGATTTTCAGAAAAATTATCAAGTATATCAATGTTTTCAGTATTTTTGAATTCCTTGGATATTAAACACACACAGAAATATAAAGGGGAGAAAAAAAACCACATGCAATGACAAATAACAGTGCTATTATCATGAACTATTTTATCTTGCTGAACACTTGCAACATTCTGACTGAATAATTATATTAAAGATGAACTTTACTCCAGTAAATAACTTCTGGAAGTTAAATGGTACAATTAATGCACAGCTACTGAAGTTTATGTCAAAAACTGTAAGGATTTTCTTTCTTCCTCTTACTGGAGATGCAGGAGGGTTTCTACATTACAAAAGATCTGACAGAAAATTATAACACTATTAAGAAATGAAACAGGAGAAAAAATAATTAAAATATTTAAATCTTCTACTGTAGCACTTAATTTGCAATGTTTGATAAAGGCATTGCATTTAATATCTTCATAAAATAAATATACATATTTCCTTAGTATTTACTGAGATAGATGATATGCTTGTAATGATATACACATCTTATATCTGTAAAGTAATTCTGATGCAATATTTAAATATCTGATTTAAAATGATTTCACGAAATTATGTTCACAAGTTAAAAATTAGAGTTTTATATATGGATGAAATATTTCTAAAAATTGTCATTTGACATACATTTGAAACATCAAGACACTGTTTCCACAGGAAAATATTGACTTTTTACTACTCTAAAACTAACCATGTTAACAAGGAGTAAATGTCATGATTATTCTTTTCTGAAATAATTCATTGATGGAATATTGTCTAATAATTTGGATATTGTTTTGCATGGATATGTATAAAATTATGGAATATTGGATATAAGGATGGCTAGATTAAATAGAAAACTTATTCTAATTTTTCTTTTCATACAAACCTAGTAAATGTTCATTTGGAAAACTTCATTATTGGTTGGTTGAATCTTTCCCTCTTAAAATCCCCCTCACTGGTAGCTAACATTTTGGCCAACTTAATAAAGTCATATGCTTACTGTGTTGTAACTTCTGATTTATGCTGGTTGCAGTGAATAGATTAATAACTAATCATTTAATATTTCATGTTTAAATCATTCTAGTTTTTCACAGATTAGGCAAAAAATTTAGTATGTGTTTACTACAATATATTAAAAAAAATAGACAAACATATAATATGAGAAGTTGATTCAAGGGGGATTATATTCAATGAGATGAAAGAATAAATGATAAAATAAATTTTTGGCCAGATGAATTAATATAATTCTTAGAGTATAACATATTTTCAATGCATGTAATAAGTCTGATGGATGTGGGCTTCCCCCCATATTTGTAAAATTGTGAGTGAAATGTTTTAATTAAAGCAGAGTAATTCAACAAAAAAATAATTTTCT
The DNA here is from genome assembly GCF_014754425.2 of Oryx dammah. Taxonomy (NCBI): domain Eukaryota; kingdom Metazoa; phylum Chordata; class Mammalia; order Artiodactyla; family Bovidae; genus Oryx; species Oryx dammah. Next base: position 24,888,243 of record NW_024070196.1, read on the forward strand.
TGTTTAAAAAGCAATTACAATGAACAGACTTTTTTCCAGTTAAATTATTTTAAAACATATAGTCTCTTACTAAAAGAGTTTATCATCCAAAATATTAATGTCGTAATGCAAAAGTTTTGAGAAAATTCTACTACTGCCTCTAGGGAGTGTGTGTGCTTTTTGTGTCATATGTGATGGATTAGCTTCAAATATTTTTAAAAGGTCCCCCAAAACCTGGAACATTACACAGATTATTTTGTTACATAAACTGATTGGGATTGTGACATACCTAATATCTATTTTGATAAGACAAACAAGTGATACCAAGATATCACTCAAATATACACAGCAATGACCTAGGAATATATATGCATATTCATATGCATTTTACTGTTAAATCTAGGAAAATATTCCCATTCAAATGACATAAAATTAGGTGGAAGACATTTGTTATGTGTCAAGTTTAGTCTGTTCTTTAATAACAGACCCAAACTATCATTGAACATGCGATCAGTTAAAATTAAGGAAAATATTTCAAAATCAGTCTGCAATTTGGGTTGGGAAAGTATTTAGATGTAATGTTGAAGGAGTTTTTTAGAGAGGAACTGTGACAAAGCTGGTTTTTGCTTAGAAGATTATCTCACATCTGATTTTCCCTTTCTTATTTGTACTTTAACAAGCAATAAACAGCAGTATAATAAAAGGAATATATGTAAAAGAGGAAAATGCAGATTACTAAATTTAATAATCAACTTGACATAAACATAAAAAGAAAACTTCACTTTTCAAGGCTGACTCATGAAGAATTTTATCTTTAATAAAATAATGACTACATTTAAACTATAATTCTCACACATAAGATAATGCTGAAACAGTAATGTACCATGTTTCTATCTCAAATTTATTTGTTTTAAATTTAGAGATCCTTTATATTTCATAGTTATTCTTTACCAGTTTAGATATTTATGTATCTCTATATACTCATATAGAGTTATAGATTTTATATGTGTAGCATGTGTTATTAGAAGTCATGAAGCTATGCAAAACTATGTAAAATAAAATTGTGTGAGTTGTATGATTGAAGACTTCATTTAAAATAATAATTTTCAGCTACATATTTTACACCACAAAATGTACAGACACCAGTGTTGTTGTTGTTGTTGTTTTTTTTTTTTTTGCTAACAACAAATACAGGTAAATGTATAGATTCTTTATAAAAGCTTTAAATGATTCTAAATTCAAAGTCATAGAAGTAGAATTGAAATTAGATTGTTAGATATTTTGAGAGTACATGTTCAGTGCTCTTTTGATAACATTGACAGCTATATCTTTGGCATTGAAAATTCAGTACGAGTTCTTGACAAAATTTTGTAGCTTGGAGCTTCATTTTTTTTTTTTTTAAACAAGGAAAAACAGGGTTGAAAAGGATATGAAAACTGGGAGGAAACTATTTATGATTTTCTTTTCCTTCGTATGTTTATCTTTGGGACCCTGAATTACCTTTTATTTTATTATATGATGCGGATTGTATGAATCCATTTAAAAACCAACTGAGTTGTACCACATTTTAGGAAAATTATATAATATAATATATATATTTTATATTTATTTAGAAGCTTTGAAATAATACAGTAAACACTTTGCAACACGGTGTATAAACTACAGAATGTCTTTGATATTTTGTGGGTCTTCGGAATACAACATTTTTTATAACCCACAGGTGAAAAGAACATAATCACAATCTCTCTTGTAAAGTTGGAATAGTTTGGGGAACACTTGATCACAAAAAATAATATAAAACAGTCAAGTTTAAAACAGTGATATTGCATTTATAATGCACAAATTTCCTTTATCTTTATGACTGGCTTCTCGTGGTGAATATAAACATCTAAAGGGCTCAGTGACATTTGGAGAGAGAAAGATATATAGTGCTGTAAACAGGCACACACTGATCGGAGAGGCAAAATCAGTTGCCTAAAGTTTCTACAGTTCTGCACATTTCAACTCATTTCTCAGGCCTGCTGAGAGCAATTAGGTCCTATAATTGGCCATGATACTCTGTCGGCAATCTAATACTCAGTTACACACAACTAACTGGATGGCCAAGATAAATGAAGTTGAAAAGTTGATGCTTTTGTTGGTCGACTTTGTGCAAATCATGCTGCTTCAGGTAAGTCCTGTAGAATTGACTAGCATATCCTTTTCCGTGCTGTGAAAAAGAAAAGAAAAATACTCTAAGAAAAACAGCCTGACTTTTGGTGGTTAGAATTGTACATTATTGTAAAAGAAACAAATACAGTAAGAAACAAGCTGTATCCCTGTAAAAGACCCCTGTGATGGCAAAATATTTCCGTGTCCCTTTGGCTTCTAATAGTCATAGTCATTCTGCTGTTTGACTTTCTGAAAATGACAATTTTGACATTTATACAAATCGGTTTTGCAAGTGAAATGTGAGCTTTAAATACCAACCCCCATTATGTTATTAACTTTTTAAGGTTATATACAAAACAATTCCCACTTCACTATCTATGCACAGTCAGAATAGAAGAAAAATTTGTAGTCCTTACATTTCCAGAATAAGCCTTCAGGATATCTATGAATAACTTAGATATATATTTAATTTAATAAGCTCTATATTTCTTACACTTAATCTACATATAATAAGAGAAAACTATACCAGGAAGTGTTTATGTAGTTAAAAATTAAAGCATGATTCACATTTTTAAGGTTTAATTTTTTAGAATTATATAAAGATCAAAACTTTTTATGGCCTATAATTTTTTAAGGTAAATGTAACCCCTCAAAGGAATCAGTTTTCTCCTAAAGTGGGAAGAGGTAGAGGGGAGAAAAAGATATTATTGAATGTGCTATTGAGTTTTGAAGTAGAATATCCAGATTCAATCATGTAGATTTATGAACTTAAGTTTTTATTTATTTATAAAAAATAAAGGCTATTTCTTTCCAGTTATTCGTTATTTTTGTAATATTTGACCTTGAGCATAATGAGAAGAGAAACTGTCTTTTAGCTCAGTATCTGGCACATAAGATATATAATAAAAATGTGCTGAAAATCAAGATCGTTCAATCGTGATTAAAAAACATATGTATGTCTATCTCATTAGAAATTAAGAGCTATGCTAAATAACATAACTGAACTGCTTCAATCCAGTGAATAGTTATATTTTTACTGTTTCTTACAAGCGTAAGAACACGCTGATGAGTTCAATTCCCCTTGTACAGTATTTCTACTCATTTCAAGTAGATTTTCAAGTTATATGTTATTCTTAATTTATTTTTGTTGACTATCTTATTTATTTCTCCTCAAAAATTCAGTTCCTGACTAGATCATCAAGCATTTCTTCATTTGTTCCCTTATTAGAAAAGACATCAAATAAAACTGTAAAAATCAGGTACCACCACTGACAGAAATGAAAGTGAAAACAAGCATATACTTATTCTGTGTAGTAACTGGTATTGAAAATAATCAAAATGTATCTTATAATATATAACATTATGAATTATAAAATGAGTTAGCTGTAACAGGTGACCACATGGTGGCTATTATAACTTACCTGGTCGTAATGCTACACATAGTACTCTAGAGCAAATAGAAACCTTGCTTTTTTTGAAAAATCAAATCCTACTTTTCCATATGCCCTTGTGTTCAAATTCTCTGCTTCATGATAAACTTGATAAATATGAATGAATGCTTTATTTTGTATATATCAAGCAAGATTTAAAATTCTCCAGGAAATTAAAATATTTAGCCATTATAGAAACTTGGGCTTATAAAATGAATTAGAACATATGGTTGCTGTGATCAAATAACTTACTGTCTAAACTGAACAACTGTTTGGTTGAAAGAGAGCACTATTAATAACTACACAAGCCATACTCTTGCACTTTTCCAACAACCCAGAATATACCATCATCTTACAAATAATATAATTTTTGTTTTCAAAATAAGTTGGAGATATTACTTACAGGTTGAAGTTTTTTCTTAAACAGTATAAATCAGAAACTATTGATCTATAAGAACCATCATTCTACAAAGTTCAAAAACAAAAGAAAGTCAGGAATAATCTATTTCAACCTATAAGCCAACACTTTATGTGAAAAAAATGAATTATACTGAATATATGCATCTTAGTATAAATACAGAAATTAGTGAACCTAACATAGGTTTAAATCAGTAAAATATTTCTAATTAGGTTAAAAGATCACTTATGAAAAAAGCTATTAGCATAGATATTATATGTTTATTTGATTTAGATAGAGTACCAAAAGAAATAGTGTTATGAAAATAGTTCACAGTTATAATTAATATCTGAAATATAAACAAAAACTTAAAAGGCTTATTTTATTGTTGCTTAGGGTTACATGTGTGATGCTTTTATTTAAAGTGCACCTATTCGAGCAGTGCTCTGAATAATATAAACCACCTTTCATTAAATTTACCTTTTCCCACCTATGTGTTAATTCAGGAATGCAAATGTGAATAAGACAAGTGTAAAGACTGAGGTTGATGGTCGGAAGAAATTAGAATGGAGAGGGAAGATTTCTTTTACTTCAAAAGTTAATTCCCTAAATGTTGGGCTTCCCTGGTGGCTCAGAGGTTAAAGCATCTGCCTGGAATGCGGGAGACCCGGGTTTGATTCCTGAGTCAGGAAGATCCCCTGGAGAAGGAAATGGCAAACCCACTCCAGTACTCTTTCCTGGAGAATCCCATGGAGGGAAGAGCCTGGTAGGCTACAGCCCACGGGGTCACAAAGAGTCGGACACGACTGAGCGACTTCACTTCACTTCAGACAAGCTAGAAAAAAAGTTACAGTTATACATCTTGTTTCAAAACTTTTAAGAAGTTTGAATACTGAATAATAATTATTCTTTAGGTGGTGTATGGATTAAGGTTGAACAAGCAGCACACAATAAAAAAGAAAAATCAGTCTTTTTACATTTTAGGTTCTGTACCAAGGACAGTTGTTCCACAGTATTAACTGTTATGTTAATGCATTTGTTACATTTCAGGCTAGAGACTATGGGTCAAATACATTGAATCTCTATGCTTTCTGATGTATTCTATATATATTTTGGAATTATCAAAGCATAGTTGAAGAATTTCTGCTTTTTCTTTTCATTTCACAAATGCATTTTTCCTTAGCTGTTCATTAGCATATGTGGGGATTTAATCACTTGATATGAATGAAATATTTTACTTTCAGTCAAATCAAAAGTAATAGGAAAAGGATGACTGCCATTCCTTTTTACCTCGATTCATTCACTGCATTTATTCTTCATAATGAGTCATAAAAATGTTACATTTAAGACAGCTATTTTACAGTCTTAACTACATATGAAAATGATTATTAATGTAGAAGAGATTCAAATACCCACCTTCTCATAATTTGGCATATATGTATGTGTATATTTACCATGTATATATGTATATTTTTAGCATATATGTACAATTTTAATGAAAGTTCCATGATGCAAATTTTTTCTTATATTGGAGAATTGTGTTGTTGCCTTTAGTAATTTATAAAATAATTAAAAATTCTAATGACTTAAGAAGAATGACTGTAAATATGTATGTTGCAAAAATAATTGAAAAAAATCACTAGTAGTATTCTATTCATTCAGCATACTATCATTTAATAATAGTCTGGTGAAAAATAATTTTGTATGATATATTAAAATGACAATTTAATCATTTGGATAGTCACATTCCTCTGCTTGCGTAGCAAGAAGCATAATACCCTTTTATACTTTATGACAGTGTAGATCACAGAAGCTAAAGCAATAAATAAAGCTTACGAAGTGATCTAATCTATTTCTGCCACTGAAAGAAAGAACAGCCTTCAGATATCCCACATGATTGAGACTCTCCACTACAGTGAAAAACTTCTAGAAGCTGAGATCAGTAAGCGACTTGGGAGGTCATTCAAATGTTTCATGAGTCTCACGGTCAGGACACTTCTTTATGTATAAAGTCAACCTAGCACACAAGAGTTTAAGCCTGCTACCCCTTGTAGGAGTCTGAAACACCTGCTCTCTGTTCCCTGTGTGAAAGCCTATGATAAACTGAAAGAGCATTTAAAAGCAAGCCCCCATTAGAGATCTTTCCAGCTGAATAATCAGTTCTTTTAACTTTCCTCTGTCTCATTCTCAAACCATTTTTGAAGATTCTCTTCAAAAATGTCTCTAAAGAATTTTTTTTTTCTCTTTAACCCTGAAGTTCTGAAATGAGCATAATTGCATTAACTATTAAAAGTTGGTGTTTTGTTTTTTATCTTTCCACTTCCCCATATTTGCTTTTCTTTTTCAATATAGTTGCATATTGTTCATATTATGTTTCCCCCTCTCAAAATTACAAAAATATTTTAAATTAGATATGTATATAATTAAAACCATTACATGCTATGCTTTATTATGAATTATAAAGACCAAAAGCCTTCTGTTAGTATAATATAGATTGTCTTTCTAACTACAGTAGCTCAGAGCAATGTAATCGAGTTCTTATATTTATTTCATGTTGTTCACACCACCCTCATGTTAAATTTATTTTTTTCCTTCCATCAAACAATATATCTCTTTATTCTACTTTGACAGGGTTAAGAGATTATAGAATATATCTAGAAAGAGTTCATTTGGAGAAGGTGATTTCCACCTGTAAACCTGATTAATCTTTTATAAATGACTCAAAAAAGCCTTCAGAACATTCATATTTCTTATGAAACACTTCAAAAGCCAAATGTTTTATTTTTAGTTTAATCTATATAGGCATGCAAGGCTTACAATATACTTTGTAGTTATTAAATATCTATTAAATTAAAAAATAAACTCAAGGGTATTTTAAGAGATAAGAAATCAGCAAGTGTAGTTTTGTGGATTACAAATGTACATCAATAAGTGAGTAAAATGAATCATTTCTAAAATAAGAGATAAACATTGACACTTAAGTCTAGCAACTCTGACACTCCTAAATAGTCACCATCTTACCTAAGAATCTAGCTACTAATACATTTATTTTTTAGCTATGATGTAGACCATATATCAATTTAAGATAAGAAAATAAAAATAAATTGGACTTCATTTGCTTATTAAGAATGGTTTGTGCAAAGATGGAATTAAATTCATAAGCTGGAAGTTACCCTTGAGATGAAGCAGAGTTCATACACTATGCAAAGTCCTGAATTTACTACCTGTGAAAATTTCAGAATTTAGTATTGCTTGGAACTTATTTTTAAAGCCTGTTTTGTTGTTAATTAAAAGATTTAATAGCCTTGAAAATACGGGCTTCTATTTGTCTACAAGCACAGTCCAAAAGTATGAGAGAATACCATTACCTTCACATAGTTTTGAGGAAGAGAGTCTCCAGAAACACCATGAATTTCTTCTCGATAGAGGATCCACAGGCTTCTAGAAGTTTCTACATACTTGTCTGTATTTGTGTGTATGTGATGTATATGTGATGTGTATGTGTATGTATACTTTAAAACTATATTCTTATTAAAGGTGATGCAGGTGCTGTCGCTAAGTTGCATCCTACTCTTTGAGACCCCATGGACTGTAGCCTGCCAGATGGCTTTGTCCACGGTATTTCCCAGGCAAGAATATAGGAGTGGGTTGCCATTTCCTTCTCCAAGGGATCTTCTTGACTCAGGGAACAAACCTGAGTCTTCTGTTTGACAGATGGATTTTTTACCACTGAACTACCTGGGAAGCCTGCTATGGCAATAAGATATTTCATCAAGAAATATCTATTCTATGGGTTACTGCAACTTGGTCAACTATCATTAATACTTTTAACAGGGTAGAGGTAATTATAGTAACTCAATTTTGTTTTGTTTAAAAATCTTTGTCTCTAATTAATTATATTAAATAAGAGTGTTTTTAAATCTACAAGAAAAAATATTGATAGTAATTAACTTCTTTAATTAGACAATATACTTTATCATTATTTGAACTGATTTAAGCAAGATATTTAAAAACACGGTAATTATCTAGACACAAAAATTGTCAATATTTTAAATATCTTTTTTAAACACTAAAGAATTTAACTTTGACATTAAAGTATATGCTTAAAAATTTTATCATAATTATGTACTTGCATAAAATTTTATAGATTCAATGGATGTATTACAAACTTATCTAGAAATGTCAGAAATTTTGCCTTGTAAGCTTAACGAATATTCCCTGAGGAGGAAAAAGTAATAGGACATGTCCCCACCCAGAAATCTTTGGTCATCATCTCTTTGACAAAACCCTCTGCCTCAATGGTATCTCACAATTAAGTCTGAAGACAGAATTATTTTTTAAATCTCTGAAGCTACATAGGCACATATTTAGGAAATGAAACTCTAATGTTTCCATGTTCATAATGTCATTGAAAAAAATTCTGGAAAATTTTACCACAATGTACTAAGATAACAACCAACATCACTTTATCACAATATTAAACCAACCATTAGTGACATGCACAACTTCATCTTTTATGTGGAAACCAAGAAGAAATTCCAGCAATGAAAGATGGGAAAACTTTAAGAATAAATGCATAAGATCTTAATTTTAGAAATATATAGTCATGTATATAATTTATTAACCACTAATAGCCTACTTAAACAACGATAAGACTTCTAAACAATTTAACATTTTAGATAGCTAAGCTATGAAAATAAGTGGAAAATCTTTGGGCTGGTAAATAAAATATTATACTAATAGCATGTCTTTTACAGGGTTATTATCAAAAAAATAGAGACAGCACACATGACTTAGAAACTGTGTGTAAAAGTATGCCTATTTATTTAATATACTTGAATTCCCTTAACATCATTCAGTTGCTTCTATGTCAAAACAAACAACAAATTAATAACAGGAATTACATGGTCAGAAGAGGACTGAAATGCTAACACTCTGAAAAGTGAAAGATAACCACTAGTTTTCTGTATCTAGGGAAAAAAAACAAAAACAAAACACTAAACAGGTTAGGAATCTAAGAATATAGACATCAGCATCAATAACTTATTGAGTGGGGCTGCCAAATAAATACAGATGGTCTAGTTATATTTGCATTTCAGAAAAAACAATGAATGATTGTTAATACACCCCATGCAATATTTGGGGATCATGTATTTTTATTTGCTAAATCTGGTAACCCTAGTCTCAAAGTATCAGTTACAAGATCCCACATATGATACTAGTTATCACTTAGGAAAATATACTGTGTCTCCTAGAAAAATATTATACTATAGTCTCTAATTATTCCATAGCACTGTGTCATATAATAAATTTTGTACATATTTCCATCTAAAATGATTTTAAAGTTAAAATGGCAGAATTCAAAAGGAGATAAAATAAAAAAATAAGTTATCTATGATCATACATGAATACAATCTTGTCATTTAAAATTTTTTGTATTATAATTAAATTTTAACTCTGATTTTGAGTCAGATACTTGTTCTTTGAGGTAGCTATAGCATACTTGATTAAACGTTCTTTCTTCTTTCCGTAAGAAGTATAATTTTTAATTATTTATTCTAAAATTTAAACCTAAATATACATTCTCATTTCAGTTCTATTCTGGAAACTCATTAAACTACCTCCCTCTTGGCCTTTCAAATTAATCTAGAATAGGATAATTAGAGATTTGAAAACTGATAAGCAGTGAATCAAACCCAGCTTTAAAACATCACAAAAATGCTAAATTGCTAAAAAAGATTATTATCATGCTTGTTAAACATTAAAAATCATTTTAGTTATGTTCTAATTAAATGACAAGGCTTAAATCCTTAAACAGTTATATTACATTCCATAACTATAAACTTTGTGTTCGATTAAGGTTTATCCTAATTACTGAAAATATTTAACCACCCAATAAAAGTAAAAAATAAAAGGAAAAGTCATGTAGTACATTTACTATCTATGGGAAGTATCACAATAAATCTAGGAACAAGTTCAAATTTTAAATAATTAACCTTTGTTAAGGCCAGTAAGAGATTCTGGTTAAATAGTATTAATAATGTATATTTATATGTAACATATCTATATCATTAATAAAATATGACTAGAGTATGAATGTACCTACATATCTGATACTAAAGTTCTCATAAAAATTTTGCATCTTTGTTTAAAAAAAGCATCTGAGATATTCTTTAGTTGCCCCAATGCCATAAAGAAAAAATTTGAAAATAACTTATGTGAAAATTATGAAAAGCAAAAACACCAGATTTAAAAATACACAAAAACCCCAAAGACCTACAGGAAAGCCAGAAAAACTGTCTCTAGCCATAGTTGTCCTGAATTATCAACAATTTCTTGCTCATACTTGTTTCTCTGTAGTGGATTGTGTTTTATGTTCATGTATAAGATTACTTTATTTTTACTTAATGTTTATATATATGTTTGTGAATTATATGTGACAGACAATAAAAAAGATATAGACTAGTGACATTAGCAGTTGGTGATACCGAACTATGAGGATTAAGAGGTTATTAATACAATCAGAAAAGAAAAAATACATAAGGACAGAATAAAAGAACATGAAAATCATAGAAGGTTGAAAGATGATGAAATCCAGGACAGTGTATGTTAGGAACGGATATGGTTATGTTGGGGGGAGTTATTTGTTTTCCCATCCAGAGATTACTGTAATTGTATTAATTTATGTTAACTGCAGAGATATCTAAGTAACTAAGGAGAAAAAAATGCACTTGCTTTTTTGGTTTCAGAATGTTTCATCTATTGATTCATTGGTAGTCTAATAAGCCTTTATGGGTATTTACTTCACTCCAGACAAAGTTCTGGGTTTTGAGACCTTCAAATAGGTATACATGGATTCTTATCTAAGAGATCTACTCTTCCAACAGCTTAACTAGTTTTACAGGATATTTTAAAAACAGCAATTACATATAAAACCTATAAGAAGTTACAAGGAGAATATATATATATATTGTTGTCTGAGAAGACTTCCCATTTAAGTAAAAGAAGTTGAATCTTGATTGATGAGTAGATGTCCAAGCAGACATGGTGGGGAGAGGATTTGTAGATGAGAGAGCATTCCAAAAGGAGAAAGGAATGCCAAAGTATAAGGGCCTGGGAAAAGTGGTGTATAAAGGAGCCAGCAATCATTGAATGGCACGAAAGAAAACATGCAGGCAGGGTTTAAACAAAAAAGCCCTTAAAGCTAATAAAAATGTGAATTGCTGCAGCCAAAACAGAAAGCCTCTCAACATTCTTAAAGTGGAGAATATTACAGTCAAATGTTTATGGATGTAAATATATTCTCTAATTATTTGACAATAGAAGTCAAACAGAAAAGTAGAGGGGTTTTCATTAATTTTGATGAATTAGGAAGAAATGCCTGGGTTCAGGGAATGCAAAGGAAAGCATATTTGTGTCTTCTCACAGAGAAAAAACAAGGATCCAGAGTTTATACTTCACACATCTGGAAATAGTTTGCATTCCATCACCCTAAATCTTCCAAGAGTAACAAAATGTTTTGCAGCCAAAACGACTGCCTGGATGTTTCGTGGCTGATAACTCAATTCTAAGCATAATTGTGACAGAAAAAAGCAGTTTTATGAGCTGCTAAAAGAAGTCATTCTATCCCAACAACCTCAAGCTTCGGGTTCTATCAGCAGCAATAAAAACCAGGAACCTCTAGAAAAGCATCGGACATTTTTTTTCTCACAAATTTTGACAAAGACAAACTAGGCTTATAAGGATCACAGACTGATATTAATCATATATAAGATTTATATATGATTTACATAAAGATTTTGGTGAATATTTTTTAGAATAAAATACTGCTTCAGGGTTTCTTTTTTCACAGAGAGACATTCACAAGTAAAATAAATCAGTCCCTAGAAGCATCTGGTCTGCAACTCACAGAAATCGTGATGACACAGGGACAATTTTAATCATGGCGTTTAAAATAACATATTTAAAGTGATTAAGTTCTCATTGTTGTTGCTGTTGCTTACTGGCGAAGTTGTGTCCAACTCTTTGGGACCCTATGGACTGTAGTCCACCAAACTCCTCTGTCCATGGGATTTCCCAGGTAAAAATGGTGGAGTGGGTTACCATTTCCTTCTCCAGAGGATGTTCTGGACACAGGAATCAAACCCATGTCTCCTGCATTGGTATTCTTTACCACTGAGCCATCTTAAAGGATACATACATTAGATCAAATATTTCCTATGCAAAAATAAGTTCTGTTGTATCTCAACCTACTAGTATTTTTGGTTATCGTCTTTCACAGTGTCTACTTTTCATGTCTAAGTATCTTAATTTAAAAAAGAAAGCACATTTGTTTTTCACACCATCTCACAACTGTGAGATTGCAGATGCAATCTTCTTCCAATCATCCAGTCTCAAGACTTGAGACCTACCCTTTACCTTAGTCACTCAGTCATGTCGGACTCTTTGTGACCCCATGGACTGTGTAGCCCACCAGGCTCCTTTGTCCATAGGGATTCTCCAGGCAAGAATACTGGAGTGGCTTGCCATGCCCTCCTCCAGGGGATCCTCCCAACTCAGGGATAGAAACCCAGGTCTTGCACATTGCAGGCAGATTCTTTACCTTCTTTACTGTCTGAGCCACTAGGGAAGCCCTGAGAACTCTCCCTGATAACTATTAATACTTCCTTTACCTTTTATTGTTACATTTAGAATTCTAATGCTATATTTTTTTTCCACAAAAAATTTCTCTAATCCTTTCATTTTCATTCTCCACTGGGCTCATATGACCACAAAGTTAGAAACTGCAATAACTCTCTGTTAGTATAACACGAAAAATTAAACCTCATGCAACAAATCCATGCTGACTTCATTCTAGTGTCCAATTTCTTAAGCCAGGGATTTAACAGTGAATTGGTTAGAGATGTTTACACTAGAATCAGATGCCAACATACACCATGGGCTGGCTCCCCACCATCTCTTTTTTCTTAATTTTATAATCTATAAAATGGGGACAGTAAGAATACCTATTTTAGTTGACTGTTGTAGGATTTAAATGCATTAATGTCTGAAAAGTTCTTAGAATAATGCCAGGGACATATTAAGTTCTTAACAATTGTTAGCTATTATTACAATTGGTATTATCATTCAAATCATGTCTGAATTTATCCAAAACATGACTTTCAAACTTAACTTCCAATATTCATTCTGGATTTCATTTAAAGATTTAGAAACCTAGAATATTCAGTTCATAATTTTTTGCTCTCTAATCCCATACTTTTCTTCATGAAAGTCTGTACTTTTTGTCTATCAGTTAAAAATCACATAGTTCTCCAATACTGGCCCCAAAAGAGAATTCTATAAATTCTTCTTTGATTACACTCTAAGACAGCAGTCCCCAACATTTTTGGCATCAAGAATTGGTTTTGTGGAAGACAAATTTTCCATGGACTAGGGTGGAGGAGGATGTTTTACATTTTTTGTGCACTTTATTTCTATTATTATTACATCTCCACCTCAAATCACCAGCCATTAAATCCTGGAGGTTGGGGACCCCTGCTCTTAGGGATCTTTCCCAAAGATAACCAAAGTCATTTTATTCTAGCAAAGTAAACTTAGAACATAGAATCATTGCGAACCATTGCATTTTGAGAGATGATGCTTAATACAGTTGATAGTTTAATATCATTCACGAATATATTAGGTGAAAAAAAGCTAAATCTATTTTAAGATGTCATTTCTTTCATAGCTGGGAAACAGCACTATAAATGCAGGGAAATTTCACTATTTTATAAAAAATAAGAAAATTTTATTTTCATAGGAGCCAAACATAAAAAGAAATAAGCACATATGGTGCACATAACTGGGCACCTAACAACAACTTAGTTGTTAGGCCTCTTGCTTTCTAGGAAAATAATGGGCCTCCCTGGTGGTTCAAATGATAAAGAATCTTCCTGCAATGCAGGAGACCCAGGTTCAAATCCTGAGTCAGGCAGATCCCCTAGAAAAGGGAATAGCTACCTACTCCAGTATCCTTGCCTGGAGAGAGGAGCCTGGTGGGCTACGGAACATGGGGTCTTAAAGAGTCAGACACCAACAAGCAACTAACACTTTCACTTTCACGCAAAACTGAAGTGGAAGGCAGAAGACAAAAAACAGAGAGAATCATAAAGTCATGAGAATTATACTGGAGAGAGTCCAGTGAATAAGCCATAAACAAAAAGTAAAATTTGGGCGCTTTTCCAGGCATTATTCAAAAGGGTTTATGACATCATTTTCTAGTTCTTTCTGACTTTGAAAGACAAAAGTCTAAAAACATAAATATAAGGCTGACTGAGAGAATCAGGTTTACCAGATAACAGGATTTTAAAGAAGAAAAATGAGGTAGGAAAAACTTTGAGCTTCTGTCTGTAAAGACTGATTTATGGCAGACATAGATACCTAGTATATCTTATAGAAAGACAAATTTTCCACACTAATAGACTCTTTACATTTACTTTGTGTGATAATTTTAGAGCTAGAGTGTTTGTGTCTCTCACCCAGAGCTATCAGAACTCTTTGGAATAACAATATCCTGCCCAAGGCCAGAATTTACTCTAAAGGGTTAGTACAATTGTCAAAATTCAGATAAAGTCAAATTGGATATGGCCATCTGTTTGTATCATTTTTAAATTTTTTTGACTTGAAAAAATATGTTTTCTATTTTTCTACAATATGAAATATATTCTACTGCTTTCTGTATGAAATACAAATCCGTTGTTCCAAAAAAGAGTATTCTTTGTCAGATTATTTTTACTGTTTATTGTACATAATCAATATCTTCACTCACTGGAAATGCAGAAGTTAAGTAAAATAATGAGAAAATGAAGTGTTAAAAGTTATAACCATGCTTTGTGACTAACATCATTATGAAACAAATAAACTTCAGTATTTGCTGTGCATTATGCCTTTGGTTCCCTTCTATGCATTTTATTGGTTTCACAGATGAAAAAGGAAAATAGTCATACTGTACTTTTAAAGCATATATATTATGTGAAAGAATATATAGTGCAGATGTAAAATAGTGATATATCATGAAAAGAACATTTGGAGTCTGATTTTTCTTTGGGAGTAAAAGAAAGCATAATTAGTTCTATTTAAACCCAGAATTTAAATTTTCTCCATACTCAGGCTGATGTCATTGTTCCAATTTTAAGTGAATATATGGTTGCCTTGAACACTTAATGAGTGCTTCCTTTGGGCCAGGCACTCACTGCTTTAATATGTTAAATAATTTAATCTCCACAATGAGCTTTTGAGGATCTATGTCACAGATGAGGAAAATGAGTTCCAGGAAGGTTAAAGAAATTACAGAGGTCACACAGCTAGTAACAGACTGGGTCAGTATGTGAACCTTGGCAGACCGGCTGTCTAACTGGAGCTATTAAGTACACCTCACTTTTTTGACATGAGGATCAGAATAAAGATCCACTCTTGTAATTTTGTAGAAAGCTAAGCGTCCAAAGGAAATACATGCATACTTTGAGAACAAAATCAGAGAATGATGTCTTATGAAATTAACCGTTCCAAACTATCATATAGTCAAAATGAATAAAATTAGTGATGCTTAGAAAACCCTGTCCTGAAAATAATGACTATAGTATTTTTAAAGTACTTACTAAGGACACCACAGGCTTTCCTGGAGGCTCAGGGGTAAATAATCCACTTGCCAATGCAGAAGACACAGGTTCTATACCTGGGTCGGGAAGATCCCCTGGAGAAAGAAATAGTAACCTACTCCAGCATCCTTGCCGGGGAAATCCCACGGACAGAGGAGTTTGGTGGGTTAGAGTCCATGGAGTCACAAAAGAGTCAGCTACAACTTAGCAACTAAACAACAACAACAAGACACCACAGTTCAACTAGGTGAACAGCTTCATAAAGAAAGAAGAAAACTTTTCATTGGCATTGTAGTATGCCTGAGATTGGTTCATTCAGTTTTTCAAAATTATTTCAAAGGAGGTTTGTATGAGGTATTATGAGGTGTGGAGTGGAGGGATATCAATAATTAAAAATGCTTTTGCATGTTTCTAACACGGCCCAGAGTAAATGTCACTGAGATGACCCAAACTCAGTTTTTTGATCTGTGCATGAAGCATAGTGTCCTTACAGAGTAAGGATGCCCAAGATTGTGATCACCAGTAATAAAGCTGATCAGATGCCCTTTACACATTTTTCAACCAGAGTTCTCATAATATTTCCTCTGGATATCTTCCAGGAGTACTTCCGTTGATTCAGTTATTACATATTTTAAATTATGATATCGATCCTATTTTCACATCACTCTGATGAGTTCACGAGCCAAAATCATCTTCATATTTGGCCAGCCTTCAGAACATTCATATAATCTAGATCTAGGGCAAACAAAACTGAAGACCACCATGCCCCAATAAAGTAGGTCTTCAATAATAAGTTTTCCTGAATGTGGGTCACACTGTTTGGGAAGACATGTTTGAAACAGCTGGTTAAAAACCTTTTTACAGTTTTAAATGGCCGTGGCATTAAAGAACAGTATTACAAACAAAAGTACCTATGGATGTCTACCCCTCAGAATTAGAAAGTAGTTGAAATACGAAACACTTTAAAAGATTTTTTAAAAGACATAGATTTAAAATTAATTTCAAAGCAATAGAATATGCCCTTTGTGAACTACATTAAATGTTTTTGTTTAAAGTGAAGGCAATATTCCACAAAACTAGATACCTTAGCACACTTTTTATGAGCATTTATAAGTCAATTTCTATAAAAAATTCCTACAAACATTCCTACAAAATTCCTCCAAACTTAAAATAATTTAAGTTCTCCAGAATGGTGTTTCTAGATTTTGGGCTCAGTTTTAAGTACGAGATGAAAATGAAATTATTCGTCAAGTATTTTCCTAAAACCAATTCTAAAGTAAACTTGCATTTAAAAATGTATTGTATACTTTTCCCAGTAACATTTAAATAGTCAATATTTTGTTATAATGGAGAAATAATTATCTTCCCATCATTTCATAATTTTAAAATGTATATTTCTCAAATCTTCAGCTTAATTCAAGTTCAAAGGAGTTAAATTCACTCCATTTTACCAAAAAAAGTCATTGCCACATTGTCTAATACTAAACCCCCTTTACCTATATAAAACTGAGTGGATTTATATAATCATAAAATATTTTAAAATAATTTTAAAATTATGTACTATAACCTGAAATTCATAGAGCTTATTTTATCACCCTTGACTGATGCGAATAACTATCACCTTATTTCATCTTCTCATGCCTATATTAAATAGGCATTCAGTAGTAGTTGCTACTATTATTAAATCTAGCATTAATGTTTAGCTAACACAATTCTCCTTTATTTTTCCTTTCTTAAGTGTGTAATGAATTCATGCCTCCACATTACCATGCTAATGCTACATTTTAATTTACTCTCCAAAATAATCAACCCAAGATATAATGATCATATATAGCCTGTTTGCTATATCTTCCAAAATAATTAAGAAAGCATATATCACTACTAGGTTTAAGGAGAGTAGGAAACTTGATCTTGAATCACTAATGCTGGCTGTTTCATTTTATTTGTGAGCCACTTCATAGTAACTAATACCAAGGGTTTTCCTTAAAATTGCTCAACAGAGGAAAATATAATAATCTAAAGTAGAAAATTCTTATTATAAGAGAAACAAGCCAACTCAATGAAGAAAAGATCAATATTTGATGAAGTAAGAGATTTACAATATTTAAAATATCTTCATATATTTGAAATCTATAGCCATGGGTTCTTTTAAAAAAAATATTATTATATAATATGAAGTCTTAAATCTTTAAGTCATAATACATACATTTAATAGACAAACCCAATGGTATTTATTGCACATACATAAAATATACTAGACATTTTCATACTCAGATTTTGCATTATTTTCCCAAGTTTCCTTCTAAAACTATGATTTCTTAATTTCTGTTCCTAGACATTTAATCATTCATTGCAATTCCAGGTGTGAGACGGGAAAAAAAGGATTTAAGAAACCAAATATTTCCCTTCCAAAATTCCAAAGTAGAAAAGATAAGAAGTCATCTACGTAGAAACAGGAAGGGAAGGAAATATATAAAAGCACAAGGCTTTCTCAACTGCCTTTCTTTTCTCCCCTAGCAAAATTGAGCCTCATGCCCTCACTCCTTTCAACCAGGCCCAGTGTCAGAAAAGCATTCTTCGGGAATACATCACAGGACTAGAAAGTGCTATTCCACCAAATCACAGCTGGCATATGCATACGTTTGTAGTTTGTAAAGCTTTCTCAGTAATGTGTTTCCATATCTCTCAGGAGCAAATACCAATGTCGGTGTCAGGATATTTACCATAACATGCCATTTAAATCTCTCAGGTTTCAATATAGATCCATTTTTTTTTTTTCTTTTCTGCTCTCAATAAAGACAGATTAACTGATCGCTATCTTATCTGTGTCATATTTGTTTAAACACGTAACATTTGCTTTGTTACTGATCCCTTTTTCTTCGCAATCTGCAGTTCTTCAAACTTTTTAGACTCTCTTCAGATATGCTATTTTCCAAAATGTTAATCTCTTTACTTTATTCAGAATCTCCTTTAAGCATCTTGGTCTCCAGTTTACCACGATCTTCTAATCGAGACTCAAAGAAATGTGAAACAGAGACATTTCAATTTTTCTCCTCTGTTGTTATAATCTGGTATTCAAGTCAACATGTTTAAATATTTGTTTCTGTAAAACACTGCAAAGTTAACAGAAGATTATGTTTCAATAAGAAGATATAATGAGCTATATCAAGCACTTTAAAAATATTAGATGGGGTAAGAACTTTGAAGATAGTAAGAGAAATGTCCAAGGAGAATATAGCCTAAGTAAATTGTCTATTTAGCTTACACATTGATATATTTTAGCTATATTTGCTTTCCCTATTTTATCAGAGAGAATAACCAGCTATTATATTCTAGTTAACTTAAGTATACTGCACTATTTATTCCAACTATATAAAATTTTATAACTAGAAAAACTAATCTTTGGCTAGGTAACCCCGTGAGTGGTAGTAACTGGAAGGGGACAGAATGGTGGACTTTTTAAGATGCTAGTGATGTTCTGGCTACTAGAGTCAGTGCTCAGTTAATGTGCTTCCAGGCGACACAGGTGTGCTCCCTTTCTGAAAACTTCTTGAGTTATCCATTTGTGATTTTGGTACTTTTCTACATGGGTATGATATGCATGCCATGTCTGTCCAATATACATATCATCTATTAATTAAAGTTTTAAAATAAAGATGGGTTTCCATCAACAAACTTGACTTTATTCATGAATAAAATTAATTATGAATGCAAATAAGAGTTATGAGAAAATTATAGAAGTTTGAACAATGACCAGACAATGAACAATAGCAAGAAAATTTTTAAGCAGAGAGAGTATTCTTGTGGTTATGCTAAACTTTAATAAACCTGCTGAAATAGTTATGGATTAAACAGTAGGGTTTCTGGATTTGCTTTACAAAATCTGAATGAAGAGAAGTATATTAGCTTTTGGATGAAACAAATTTGGCCGAGAATTGGTAATTGTTTAAGCTGGAGAATGTGGAGAGTTTAGTAAACTATTCTCTTTTTTGAATAAGCTTGAAATTATCCATCAATTCAAATGTTTAAAAACCTAACTTAGTAGAGTGTATGGGTTCTACATAATATTGTTCTCTGTTACCATTGTTCTTATCAAAATGACTGAGCTAAGTCAAGAACCAATATATATTCCCCCAGGACAGATCTAGATTCATGATCTCCAGTGCAATTGTCTGATGAACAGTTCTATGGTAAATAAAACTTAAAGCCACATTACTAGTCACTAGCAAGGGGACTAGTTCCGGCATCAGATTTATTAAAGATGTAAAGTACAATAATTCTATAGGTCAATCTTCAGGTTTTCTACATACTTCTAAAAATAAACGGAGAGCAACTGTCAAACTATAACATTAACTTTCTTATCTGAGGACCTACCACCATTTCAATTAAACCTACATGAGAAGTATTTTATCTTAAATACACCATCAAGTGTACATCATCAAGACATCTTGCTACGTATACTTTATCTACTGTTGCCATTTTTGACTCAAAAACTTTCTACCGTATGTTGCCCTTTGAGACAAAGCCCAATGGTGTTTAGTTAGGTATAAGAAGAAAAGTTTCTCTACCCAGGATGATTAACAATATAACCCAGGAAATATACATTTGATATTGAGTTTATTTTATGTATTACTTCTAGGCTTAAGTTTTTCTTATCTTTCAAAACACTGATTTTGGAAATTTCTGACAAAAACATTTACAAATATGCTTTTTATGGAATAATACAGTAATTATCCAAATTTCAGCTGAAACATAGTTACTGGCATATATATGAATCTTGGAATATTTGATGACAAACTAATGTCAGTTTTCTACTTTGTGTAAAACATGCAGTTAAATATCCAACACAAGTGATATGAGAATCTTGTGTGGGATTCTGGTCAACATCAACATTGAAAAAGAAAAAAAGCCCTACTGATTACAACATTTTTACAAGCAGTAAAAATAATGTCTTCCTTATAATATAGACATCAATTTTCTCTACAGAGTCATGCTTAATTTCGCTACATGATATAATATGAACTGGTCCTCAAAAGTACAACTAGTAGTTTAAAAACAAATAAAGGAACAACCAAACTTGATTGTATCACTCATCTGTTCCTCAAAAAGCACTACACTATCATGTTAAACGGCTTCTGATAATGAAGTAGCAGTTAGTTAAATAAATTTACTCTTATCTTAAGCATAATCCTTGTTTATTCTTTCTCTGGAAATTGATAGATACAATTAAAAATTAAACTTAAATTAAAAATATAATGCTTCTCTATGGGATACATATATGCATAACTGTATCCATACAACAGAATCATGAAAATAGGACACAGAAGATATATTTATAATCACTTGTTTAATTCAATGACTTAAAAGCTATGCTTGATGATTTAGATAGCACTTTAAAGTAAAGGTTATAAAACTTTTATTGAAATAAAGTTCACATATAATCTTTTAATCCCTACAGTTAAAAATAATCTATCTCTAGGAGAAAGAAGTGCCTAGAAGTTAAGTGCCTAGATATAATGTATAAACATAAAGTTGTGTATTATATCAAAGAATAAGAAATTAAGACCTGATTTTTTTTTCCTGTAAATTTTATACCTTACGACTTGTTTTTATGCATGTTATTTTGTATACGATTACATTTTTGGGTTGAATGTTTCAAATCTTCTATACTGTCCCCACCTAAACTGATGTAGGTTGTTAGAAATCATTAATGCAGTAATTAGGGAATCTTATTGGACTTTAATATAAAACTTACAAGATTATTATTATTAATGTTATTTGGGAAACATTAAGTGGATCCACATTATGCTGAGTTTAGTCTTGACTCAGTAGTATTATTTAATCTTGAACAATGAACCTTATGGTCCAAAACAGTTTCTAAACTACATTGTCTAAATGATGTTATCTAATTCTTATTAAAAGGATTTCAGAAGACGCAGACTCACTCAAAAAAAGTCTGGCACATTGAGTATTGAACAATGTTTAATGATATTTATAAGCAATTGAAGTTGTAAATTCCAGACTTATATACAATATCTTTATAAATTAATGCATTTAAATTTTGACCCATGATCTTCAGAATGATGAGGCAGGAAAAATTCCCAAGTAGATATTCCTTTTGATTGATAATTCTATTTATATTTTAATTGATAATCTTCCTTTGTTAGGCTCATGTGATGGACAAATGCTTATATGGATTTACTTCCAATGTACAAAATAAGAAAGAGGATGAAAATGATCTGTAATATAAAACGAGGTATATAAATAATATTAATATGCTAAATGTTAATTCAATAAAATGCAAAGTGTGCACAAAAAGAATGGTTTTATGTAGATAAAGAATCACTTACTAATCAGTGTAAAACTTTGAATAAATATATAAATTAGTTTTATTAATTGTCTCTTCTGTATGACCTTCAATATTTTATTTAACCATGTATCAATGAATTGAAAAATGTAATTAATAACACACAAATAAACACCTCCTACCTGGGAACTAAATAAGAAGAATAAGTGACTGTAACAGAGCAAAGAAAGGAACATACACTAGCTTTAAAAAATGTGAAAGATGAGAGCTTATGTATGAAAGTTGCTAGTAAGTAAAACATAAAGTATTGTTTTACAGACAGAAAGGGGAGCAATTAAAATTCTAAGAGAGTTAAGAAATAAAAACAAATATATTTCTTCCTTAGGATATGAATTCAATTCTTCAAATAAATCAAAAGAAATTTAAAATCTTAAGGTATTAAAAAAACATCATATTTCACAAAACACTTTTGTTAGGTGTATTTCAGTATTTTGAATGAGTTCAAATTCTGTCTTCCCTCATAAAAGCTTATAGACACTATTTAGAGAGAAATATAAGCAATTTAAAACATGTTTTATTAATTGAATAAAGAGAGTTGCCTGTTGTTCAGTCGCTAAATCATATCCAAATCTTTTGTGACCCCATGAACTGTGACCCACCAAGCTTCTCTGTCCATGGGATTTCCCAGGAAAGAATACTGGAGTGGGTTACCATTTCCTTCTCCAGGGGACCTTCCCAACCCAGGGATCTAACTCCCATCTTGTGCATTGGCAGGCAGATTCTTTACCGCCGAGCTACCAGATAATTTGCCTAGAGATATCAAAACTGTGTGTAGTTGTTTAGTTGCTCAGTCGTGTCTGACTCTGTTGTGTCCTCATGGACTGTAGCCTGCCAGGCTCCTTTGTCCATGGGATTTTCCAGGCAAGATTACTGGAATGGGTTGCCATTTCCTTCTCCAAGAGATATCAAAACTGTGTGTAGACGTGTGTGTAAATTAAAATACGATGACAGCATTAAAGAAAATTTGGTTACTTTAATAACACTTATTCATCCATTAATTCATTTCCCATCACATAATTACTTAGCACTTATAATATGCAGAGTTGCATAATGAGTCTAAATATGCCAAGAAAGTATCGGCTACTAACTAGTTTCACCCAAAGGCACAAATTTTTAAGTGACATATTGTAAGAGAAGCACTGCTGTCTAAATAAGTAAAATGCAAACTGTCCACAGAAATTGCCAGATGTATAGATTTAAAATGAACTGCTCTGTTTCATATCTGTACCTCAGAAGATATTTGCATTTTTCACTTTAAATCATATTAGTTACAGAAGATCATTACTCAACAACTAAAGGAGAAGAAACAATATAATCTTATAACATCTCACTTATCTAGAGTATAGGAAGGTTCCAGTCAGCTGCTGCATCAGTTAACTAGAATAATGATATGAATTGTGAATAGATTACAATTTTTCAAAACAGTGCAATATTGTAAAATTCAGTGAACGTTGAATTCTAACAGTAGATATATAGAGAATATGAACTAGGGTCAGGTTTCTTCTGAGTTGTCATACGTTTCCTGCTCACAGAGTTGAGGTGAGTGAACTTTTTTGACTATGAGAGATTAATTTATAATTACAAAATAAAAGAATTTAATGGAAAAATAGAAAGACTGGTGTGATTCAAAGACCAGAGGTTTGTCACAAAGAGATAAACTAAAAAAAGGAATAAATTAGTTAGGCTCGCAAATCTAGATGTATTTTTATGAAGATTAGTGAGAGAACAAAAATCTCAGAAGTAGGATATTTTTTTTAAAAAGCAGTACAACTTGAAGAAAAAGTGAACAGAAAAAAACATCCATTTTAAAAAAAGAAAAAAAAATATTGAAAAAGATGTCCACTCATTTAGTAATGTATGGACCTAAAAAACAAAAATGTTAAGAGGCCACATATAAAAATACCTTTTGTGGAATTTAATATTTGGTAAAATGATACTATGTTTATGACATTAGAGGAATATACAAATCCCAAAGAAAACACTATACATGGATATAAGGGTTATCTGTACTGCTAAGAAAAGTCATTTTATTTTGAATTCTATATATGCTCCTACACAATCTTGACTTCAACACTTAGAGGGCAGACTGAAATAATGAAAGGATTGGAAAAGGTGGGACTCAGCAAAATATACTCTACAATTTTAAGAAGTTCTAGGTAGAAATAATATAGATACAAAAAAGAATTTTTTCCTAAAATGATGGTCACCAATGAAAAGTCTAAGTTAAAGTGACAGCAGTATTTTAAATGCAATGTTTCCAAATTCTGACATCTTTTCTTAACACTATGTTATGTATGATTTGGGTTGAAATTTCAAAAGGGCTCCAAAGTAGGCAAAAACAAAGTTAGTTCAGGAGACAGCTAGAGAAATTTTTTGACATGCCTGGACCACTATAAATGTTATTTGATATGAAAACAGAATCAATTGCAACACTTTTCAATAGATGGTTTCCTACAGTCCTAGGATTGCAGACAATTTCATGGATTTAGGATTTTTAAAAGTCATATCAATGTAGGCTTTTTCACTCTATTCAATATAATTTATTTTGTATGATTCCTTAAACAAATAAAAAAAAATATTTCACAAATACATTTTAGATGAAACTTCATTAGTCATTTATCTTATAACTGTCTTCAATTCTTAGGGAACAATTATGTTTTTGACAAGAAATCAACAGGTTTCCAAAACACAAATCTTTATATCTTTAGTACTATATTGTTTAGGCTGATTTAAACTGAAAGATATACTTGCTTCCAGACAAAAAAAATCTGAAGGGATAATGTTCAAAATGTGAAGCCAAAATCATGAGTAAGAAAGATTACAAAAATAATATTAAATGAAAGTGAAGTCGTTCAGTCGTGTCCGACTCTTTGCGACTTTTCTTTGTAGCCTGCCAGGCTCCTATGACTCATTTGAAAAGACCCTGATGCTGGGAAAGATTGAAGGTGGGAGGAGAAGCGGACGACAGAAGATCAGATGGTTGGATGGCATCACCGACTCAATGAACATGAGTTTGAGTAAACTCCAGGAGTTAGTGATGGACAGGGAAGCCTGGAGTGTTGCAGTCCATGGGGTTGCAGAGTCCGACGGGACTAAGCGACTGAACTGAACTGAACCGAGGCTCCTCTGTCCATGGGGATTCTCCAGTCAAGAATACTGAAGTGGGTTGCCATTTCTTTCTCCAGGGGATTTTCCCAACCCAGGGATCGAACCTGGGTCTCACGCACTGCAGGCAGACTCAACGGTCTGAGCCACCAGGGAAGTCTCCAGTACTAAATATACTATTTTAAATATTGGGATTTTCTAAATTACATTAATGATATAACTTTTACCAGTTATATTCTTGAACTTAAATTATTTTTATGTTCCTTATTTGCTTGGACTATCTAGATTGCTTTATGTTTAACTTATCATTCACTTAATAACATGTTTATAGTTCTAAAGAAATTATTGAATTCCATATGAAAGAATATAAGGAATTTTAAACTCCAGAGAATATTTTTATTTCATTTTAGCAAGTGTTGAAACAATTATTAACTTTATTAAAAGTTAGTTATATTATTTATTATTCTAGTAAAAATTAAAGGTAAAGCTAAGCTAAAATTTACTAACATTTAAAAATAAAATCTAAACTCTGTATGACCATACTCTACATGTTTAAATTTATTTTCTCAATCTTTTAGTGTATTCCTTTGAGAAATCTACAACATAACACAAATAAGAGACGGCATGGTCGTAAAGTGCTCATGACTAATGACGTTAAGTATTAAAAGATAAGTTCAAAATTACTCCTGATTAAAAATAGTAAGTTCCATTTCATTAAGTGCATTGTATATGCTCTTCATGGATCTTTTCTTATACATTGAAAAAGGAAGAAATAAAACTGAATACAGGTAGTTATTTAGAAACACAAAGTATATTTTTAAAACATGTATATACACACTTTTGTGTAAAAGTTGTTTTCCTCCAATTTTTAATTTTAACTCTAGCAATCAGAGGTGTAGAAATGGAAAGTTCTTGGGTGCAGACAATGACCTCATTTGTATTATGAAGTGTATCACCATTTCCCTGGGATCATTTCTAAGTGATAGTACTAGCCTCATAAGGGTTTTTTTTTTTAGGGCTTCACAAAAGTAACTAAATATACAGGTACATTTTTTAACATAAAAATGTATATTATGTTCATTTAAAAACTAAATGTATGTTTAGCAAAAGTAAAACTGCTTTCTCGAGAATTATTTAAACACTTTGATTTTAAAAAAGGTATTTAGTGCTAATTTTTAGTTTCTTTAGTAACATAAGGGATGTGCTTTTCAACTTAGAAGATGAGAATATTTTCATCTCTGATGATAAATGATAGACATATTAACAGCTACCACTATGTGAATTTGGGGACAAAATACTCAGGAATGGATGGTTCTGATAGTTTGTATAGTTAGATTAAGCATAAAATTGACTATGCTTATTAAGTCAGAGGCACAAGGTAATTTTAAAGATAATTTGTGTCTAAGATGACATTAAACACTGGAAGTTAAAAAAAGTTCAGATATGACTAAAGTTATATGAAGAACTGAGGAGAGTATAAATAAAAACAGCAAGATAGCTAATTTTCTGCTTCAGTTTCATCCTGGTCACACTTTACCTCAAATCCTAAATTTTGAGCAATGTGAGCTGAGCTGACTAAAACAGAAGACATAAATTGCTACTCAAAATTAATTGATTATAAAACACGTCTGGAAAATATGCAAAAAAATCTTAATTTTCTTTGTAAAATAATACATGCATTCTTTGATTTCTAGCAGTACATATAACTGATAACATATTTCATAATCCCTGAAATCAAGGATCTAAGTGAAAATACTAGATTCCTAAAGTAGAGACATTGGCATTATAATATATGCAGCATTAAAATTTTTATCAACAAAAAATGTTACCATGATTTTTAAAAATAAAAAGAACTAGTCAGTAGAGAAAGACTTTTATAGATGTTCAAAATTTCAGTTCTATAATGTAAATGAAGCTTCATCAAGGTTGGTATTCACTAAGAGTTAAAGAGGGTGAATTGATTTCTCACTATATTTAATGTAGAATTACCAGGTAATATATGCTAACAGAAAATATTGTATATTTATTTAGAAATACACATTTGAATTACTCTGAATCATATACACTTTGAATTTTTGCCTTGACATTACTGGTAATATATTTCTGTAGTTCATATTCTTACTTTAAGTGAAACACTAGTGAGAATATGTGGTTTTAAATTTGGAAAACTTTGGTAAGTAAAATTTTAAATCCAAAATTTAGTTTGAGGGGCAAATAGTGAATCATAGTCCTTATTTATTAAAATTTGATTTTAAGCTCCTTTAAATCATAGTGTATGCAGATGTGTAAGTAAAACATTAGGACTTTAGCATCCAAATTACATCTATAAGATATTTTGTTAGATAGTTCAACAAAATACCTTCTTTAAGTATTTGTGCCCTCATATTTGATAACTTTATAAAATGAAGCAAAACAAATATCAATAATTCATGAGAGGCATAATTATTTGATTCTGAAATGCTAACATACTATGTCATTCCTAAGTAATTTGAAAAACTGAATGCAATCCTTCTTAATACACAATTTGATCATTGTTGCTATCAGAATGCATGTATTCAATGGCAGATTCACATTTTTAATCGTAAGATAATAACTCTTATTATCAATATCTAGAGTTGTAGTCATATCCTTATCCTCCTTGTATTTAATCCATGACTTTCATATTTACATAAAAGGGCTAAATTCTTCTGGTTTTTTCTTCCATATAAGTATTTTTTTCATCCCACTTCATAAGTCATAAAAGAAATGATATATCTGCAGTGGCTCATTTTTGTTTCTAATTTATAGTAACATTATTTTTATTTTTTGCACTGGAAGATGAAAGTATGAAAATGACATGTACATTGGATTTGCTGTACAAGATAAAAATCATTTTTTGATTAAGTTTTTATAATTTCCATTCTTATCATATATTAGTTGATGTGGTTTGATCAAAATATTGAATCATCAGTGGTATTTAACCATTAAAAAGTAAAGATTCCTTTATAGCAGAGAATAAATGGAATAATTTCCTTACCAAGGCCCTCAAATAAAATATAATAAATAATCCTAAAGCATTTGTTTTTCAGCTGATTGTATAAAATAATCCACTTAGAGACTAGGGTCCCCAAATCGAAAGAGCTGAGTACAATTATCAAAGTCTCAATATTAGAAGAAGAACCTATTGTTGTAAATAAATGAATAATATTGCTGTATTGATATGCTTTCATCATGTAGTTCCTCTGATTCTGATAAGTGACTTGAATCCATGCCAACATATTACTAAACTACGCAAAATTATCAAACTGATGGCTGCAGTGTATTCTGAACTTAGCCTAACATGTTTAATGTCTTTATGGGAAATGGACAAATGCTGGTATCAATAAGCAAACAAAATTTCTCTGTGAATTGTGTCAAGAGACGTTTTTCCACCTTATATAAGCCCTTCAAAACACATGGAAATCAAGTAAACAGGTGAGCAATACTCAAAGGAAATATGAAGATCATTTGAAAAATGTTTTCAACAACATCAGAAGTTATGTTTGATTTAATATACTAACCCAGGAACCTGTCTTCTGGTTAAGTATATTCGTTTTTGTATTGTAAAGTGCTGCCTGCATCCCGGAGTCACTTTTATCTTTGTTTTTGAAAACAACCTGAATTCTATTTTTACTCAGAAGAAGGGCATGTTGAACTTTATTTCCTGAAAGGGAAGACTTTGATACAGCCTTTTATGTAATACTTACTCAAATATGGTGGTTTGTAAGGCGCTCGTGTATTAGACAGCAGTCCATCCAGCTCCTTCCTCTCCAGGGTGCTGTGAAGGGCCTTCTCTTTGCCGAAGGTGGAGAAGGACCTCTCCGCCCCGGGCTGGGCTTCTGGAGTTTCAAACACTTCAGTGTCTGGAACAGAGTCCATGCCAGGAACATGCAGATTGCTACGATAATCAGCAGCCTGGCGTCCATCAGAAGGGACAAAGGAGGGCATCCAGCACCGATCTGAGTGGCCAAGTGCTTTACATTCCTCGGTGCAGTTGGAGAAGAGATCCATACCTGTGAGCAGAAAACAGAGAAGCTACGGATGGAGGCTTTATCAACACAACCAGCTGCTTGTGTCTGTGCTCAGCCGCTCAGTCATGTCCGACTCCTTGTGACCCTACGAATTGTAGCCCACCAGGCTCCTCTGTCCCTGAGATTCTCTAGGCAAGAATACTGGAGTGGGCTGCCATACCCTCCTCCAGGGAATCTTCCCTGCTTAGAAGTGAAAAATTACAGGCAATGTAAAGAGTAATGGGTAAAGGTATCTTAACAGATTTTTCTTGTGTTAACCTGACAGAAGCCCCAAATCGCTTTATATTATTTTGTAGAGGGTAGGACTCTTGGCAAACAGGGTTTTGAGACAGATGTTTCTGAACTGGTCAGGATGTTGAGGGAAAATATTGACTCTAAATTATTTAAATAATTAGAAAATAGTGAGAATGAATATTAAAAAAAGAAAATCTCTGAAATTCGTAACAGAAAAAATAAAACCCAAGTGGAAAGCCTTCATTACCTGTAATTTCTAATGATGATAAGTCATATTTTTTTCCTTAGAGACAAAAATGGAAGAAATATGGGAAGTGCGAGTGATATTTAGATAATAAGATCTAGACATGAAATAAAAAGTGAAATTCAACAGAAACATGGCATACATATCGATACACCAATAAATGATAAGAATAAAATAAGAGTGGCCAAGAGCATACTTTTATAGATTCTTAGAAAATGACTTCCTATAAGTTATTTTTCAGTGACACTCTTGTAGTCCATATTACTACAAACTGCTTATCATTTACCACTTAGACAAGCCCAGAACAAATGACTGTAATTAGTGAAACCAAGGTAACCAAGTGCAAGGTGAGTCAGCTGCAGACGCTATTGACGAATACCTTATTACTTGTTCTATATTGGAAAACACTTGTCCCAGACAACACAGAAATGTTTGCTTACTGATCCTAGAATACCAAGATTTCAAATGACATCTTCAAGTTTCATTGTCTCCTGTAGACTGACAAGAATACTAACCATGATATTTATGACCCAAGAAAGCTCACTCAGTCTCTTAAGCAAAATATCATTTTGGGGCACTACAGAATACTATCTTGTTATTCAATTTGATAACTAGCATTATGTAAAAAAGTAAGCACACAAACAAAAATCACATTTTAATGTGTTTCTAGACAGAGCAATGCATTTATTAAATATGTTTAAAAATAGGGTCAATTAGAAATAACCAAAGAGTGATTATTCTGTACGTCAGAAACTCTCAAATGCATGAAATGCCTGGTGTGAAAAAACCATGGATTATTTTTTTAATCAAGAGAGTGTAATGAAAACACTTGATTGTTTCTTCTATAAATATTATGAGTGATTTGAGCTCTTGAGCAAGTTTTAGTTTGTAAAATCCTGACACACAATAATTTACTTTTTTATATGCATATGTTAATGGCTCTTTATATAATACAAAGAAATAATTTTTTCATAATTACTAAGCCCCCAGATTATCCTCAAGTATTCTGGAGTTTAAAACAATTAATTATGTAAATTGTTTAAAGATATAACACCAAACTTCTTATCATATATTAATCTCACATTATAATGACTTTTTAAATTTTAAATTAAACTGTGTATAATGCTGGGGCTTTCCAGGTGGCTTATTGGTAAAGAATCTGCCTGCCAAGCAGGAGATGCAAGAGAGGGGAGTTTGATCCTTGCACTGAGATCTACTGGAGAAGCAAGTGGCAACTCACTCCGGCTTTCTTGCCTGGGAAATCCCATGGGCGGAGGAGCCTGGCAGGCTACAGTGCACGAGGTCACACTGAGTCTGACACAATTTAGTGACTAAACAGCAGCAGCGGCAGCATGTATAATGCTAAATCTGACTTCGATTATAATAATATATTGATAATTGTCATGCATAAACCCAGAACTAAATTACTCATCAGTGCATTACTGAGGAACATAAACGTGAGTTGAAGCTGGGATAAGGAATCAGACTAAGATCAGCAAGTAAAACAGGTCAACTATTTTCTAGACACCAGGAAAGTTAAGTTATCTTATTCTTATAAAGAGATAGGTATTAGAAAAAAAAAAAAAAAGAGAGAGAAAGGGAAGACGAATATCCCTGATGCACACTGACACAGCAGGTAACTAGAAGCTATAGAACCAGAGAGATCTGTATTTTGATTCACTGTACTCTAAACACTCCCTATTTATAGTGTGATAAGGAATAAAAGGTCTTTTTGATAGATAGAGGTACCATTAAAAGTCAATTATGGGCAATTATTTAAAAAATAAATTTATATCATATTAAATTTGAAGTTGATGGAAAAATTCAAATATTAAGATAGAATTATATTACCAGATCCTGATAAAGATGGGTGCTAATGCAAAATTTGGAATTAATACAATTTTTCATCACATAACTGATAAAACCCTTTCAAATATACCTCATGAGACCATTAATAATAGTATTTCACATCTTTTTGAGCACTGTACCCAAGGATTCTTATAATTCTGAATATGATAATCACACAGAAAAGTTTTAATGATCTAGTCTCTGCATTATCTTTAAGATATTTGAAGGTACTTTTATGAGATGTTAGAAGGAACTTTTATTAGAACTTGTTTTCATGGCTAGTTGATATTCAATTGTGCTAAATTTTTTCTCTTGAAGTGTATGGTTTTCTGCCTCTTTGACTTATTAGAAACAATTTTTTTAATCACATAAAATGTATATCAGTAAATTTCAAATAAGTTTTAGGAATATTCATTGAAAAAAAATTTTTTTTCGTCTCAAATGTATAGTTTGAGAACCAAATAAATTGTGCCCATTACCTGGCCTCACCTTAGGGAGCCACTGAAAGATGAAAATGACTTTATCTTTTTTTCATATATCACTAGTTCACGCATTAGAGAAGGAAATGGCAACCCACTCCAGTGTTCTTGCCTGGAGAATCCCAGAGACAGGGGGCCCCCGTCTATGGGGTCGCACAGAGTCGGACATGACTGAAGCGACTTAGCAGCAGCAGCAGCAGCAGCAGCAGCAGCAGCAGCAGACCCCATTAAGTATACTATTTTAATGACCAGACAAGCAGAGGCATGTTTAAGTTTTTTTTTGTGGTGGTCAGTGACTGCACAAAGGACCGGAATGCCAAGTATTTCAGTACATGGGACATTTAAAAATGCGTATCTTCCACACTGCTTTTGGAAATTTTTAACATCTCAGGTTGAAGGCCCAGGAGAAAATAACTTCAACATCATTTATTTTTCTCATCCAAATGCCCTTGTTTTAGAACCTGTGAGACTTGTATAGCAGAAAACTACAGGCCACACCTGAGTTATGAAGTTTTGGTCATTCCTAAAGAAACATTTCAATATACAGATTTTATTTGCAATTTCTTGCAATTTATTTTTTTCCACTTCTTGGAAATGGTCTGTTCTACATGGCACGACAGCTGAAGTGATAGACTGCCTGTTATATAAAGATATATTTAAACAAATTTTAAAATACATCTTTTTACACTAGCAAGTAACTTGATCCCTTATAGTCAGAGGCTGTGATATTACCACTGAGAACAAACTGTGATTTAAAAAATGTAATTATAGTCAATTTGTTCTGTTTCCTGATGAATTCAATATAATAAAATTACATAGATCTTTCTCATGTAACAAGCCTTCAAAAAATGTATTTTTTCCCAAATATGATAAATTAGTTAAAAAAATCAACAAACATATTTTTGAGGAAATTGTAAGTCTTCTTTTAATTATTTAACACTGGAGAAATTAGAGATATTAAAAATAATCACCAAAATTTCTGTAGTTTTTGGTTTGGTTCAGGAGCAGAGATTTTACAACATAATTCATCTATGAAAAAATCAAAACATGCACATCAAAATTTTCCCACTATCTAACATATTTCAATATGTTTATATTTTTCTTCATTTTACCTTAATATTTGTCTTATATCTTTTTCAATTGTAAATGTCTCTGCATTACCTAGTTGTAGCTCATATTTTCACCAGAAACCTGAGCAAAAAGCTTTTGCTTATTCAGACTATGGTATAAATTCACCTTATTTATAAAGCCAGAAGCTAACTGCCAATATCTAAATTCTTATTGGAGTTGAGAAAGGGAAACTTTTAACTTTATGACAGGCCGAAAATTCATATTGATATTGCGGTAGTAGTACAATGGCTTAATTTATTTCATGCTATATGTTTTTCTACTAGTATGAAGACACCGACAATATAAATCACTTTTTAAATTTATAGTCAAGTTTTGACCATGTGTCACGTACAAGTCTCATAATAATTAGTTAAGAAATAAACACTTTTAGAAGCTAAC
This sequence comes from Oryx dammah, assembly GCF_014754425.2. NCBI lineage: Eukaryota > Metazoa > Chordata > Mammalia > Artiodactyla > Bovidae > Oryx > Oryx dammah. Next base: position 24,921,671 of record NW_024070196.1, read on the forward strand.
ATGCCTTTTAAATAAAAGAAAAATTTAGAAGAGAAATTTGAAAATTTTCAGGTAAACTATAACAAGTAACATTAACTTATGAAGGTTTTCTTCGATATACATTTTAAGAAGGTCAATTATTAAAAATAAATTCAAATTTAATCTTAGTGTGCACATTGTAAGTACTTAATAAATGGGTGGGGGGAAACAACTACTTACAGCTAAATAGATCTCCTTAAATCTACCTCCAATAATACTAAAATGTTTAAGACTATATAGCTAAAAATGTTGTATCAGTATTTAAATCTGACAAAAAAAATCTATCTTTTAATCTAACGGTATTATAAAATTGAACATATACCAGTTTCAAGTTCACTTTGGCTTTTTTCTTTTCTTTTTTTTTTTTTTTTGGTTATTTAAGCTGTGATTAATCAGTTTCTCCCCTTGTGATGGTTTATGCAAGCATTTACCACATCTCCTTGGACTTCTGCCATACCTAACCAATACATCAATAGTGCACTGAAAAAAACGGAAAGCACCTTGACAAGGCTATAGAAAGAAAGTGCCACAGACCAGTGGTCAAGTCGAAGAGTTCCACACATGGAGCCAGGTGCACTGGGAAACTGAAAAAGCTTATGTGACTCTCTGTGCAGCTGCCTCCGTGTTTAAAGCCCTTCTATGAACAAAATTGGTGACTGCAAATGGCTTAGAGAGGAGAAAAGCAAGTGGGGCGGAGGGAGAAAGAACAAAAAAGAAAACTGTTCATAGAAGAATAAACGGAAGGCATATCCAAATAAATAAATACAAATTAATGTTAACACAGAAAATGAAAGTGGGAATAAATAAAGACTTAGGAAGCTTAAACAGGTGAAGAACTAAGCTAAATAGTGTATGCTATGTAACATGAAATGAGGTTTAAACTAGAGAATTCAGAATTCGTGTCTTTTCAGTGTTGTTTTTCCATGATAGTCTAACTTTCCCCTTTAAAACCTAAAGTTGAGTGGGATTTGCTTATTAGCTCAAAAGTTTTTCATACCCTAACCCTGGAAACAGATGTGTAATGAAGAATATTCTCTAAATATTGCAAAATTGGAAGATCATCAATATCTGGTTGTACAAGGAAATAAAGCAGATGTAACTGTTTGCCTGAGATAGGCTTAACTTTTAGGAAATTAACTCTAGCTACTTGGTGTGAAGTTTATAGTACACAACAAAGAATGGACTGGAAAAAAGTCATTAAGTAAAGGCATCTTAATTCTCTGCATTTAGGGTTTTATACTTTAAAAGGTAAACAATGCAGAATCATTTTAACAATAAAACTAGATATATTAAATCTGACAGCAATTCAGCACACAAATGTGTAATTATTTCTTAATACAAGTGTGTTAATACAATTCAAAAACAGCTATCACTATGCCCAGTATGTTGTGGCAATCCTATAAATGCTAATGAAATAGATCCACAGATTGTTAACTCTGTAATACTCTTACATGTTAAAAACCTAAAGACAGAAAAGAAGAATTTGCCATTTTAATAAGAAAAATGAAAACTACCCTGCTTTTATACATGTTTTCCAAACACAATTTAGCATTTAACATTTTCAAATGTTTTGACATCTCAAATAATTTGTAAGTAATCCTACCAAAATGGCAACATTGAGTGCTTGCGAAATAAAAGAGCCGCTGGGAAGGCACATTGATAAGAACATATTCCCATCCATCTTCCAAATTTAGCACTTTTTGCAGATGTTTATTCCTTTCTCTTTCTTCAGTTAAGTTATTATGGCTCATTATGTCTGAGGAACTAAACTAATTGAAATGTTCATTGAGACTGGAGTGCTACAGAAAAAAAAAAAAAGTAAGGGGGAGTGGGAAAGGAATAAAATACATCCACAAGGAAACAGGCAGTGGGGAATTTTCTCTTTTTTTTTAAATGTTAAACATTTTGTTTCAAAAGCTTTAAAAGGCTGACTATGAAATCAGAAACTGAAAAAAGGAATGAGCAATTCCAAACGTACACCTTTTAAAAGATAACAATAAATCATATGTCATATATAAGCCAAAAATGAAAGGGACTTTGTACTCAAATATAAACTTCTGGCAAGATCTGGTTTGTTGTCAGGTTCCCAGACACTAAATAGATGCTCTGTTCACTTAGCGTGAAGGCCCGCAAGGGGCAGGGACCTCCGGGGATTCTTGGCAGTTCTCAAGTCTCATTAGGTCTGCATATTAATGACTTGCAGCAATATAAAGAGACCCTTGAGCAGTCTTTTCTCCCCCTCCTCCTGCCTGCGATTCCCAAGACCAAGGCAGCCTCAGACACACCACACATGAGCCAAGAGAGAGCCCTGCAGCCACCATGGCTGCCAGGCGACGGTGGGGCGGGTACTGCCCTTTGACACACTGCCTCAACACCTTTCAGAGGTCCATGGAGTATGTTAAGGAATGAGTGCTCTCGAGGATCAATGTTACCTTGAAAATGAGAACCCCATCTCCCTATGGCTTAATCACTAACCAAAATAAACCTTAAAAGCTCAGGTGAATGAAGCTGAACCTCCAAACAGATGGGCGTTTTTTAGAAGTGACACAAGTTAGCTTGCCTTTGCATTGCTATATGTGTCAGATAAACACAAAACTCAGTTGAAAGAGAAAAAGTTTAAAAAAAATTCAAAAAGCATCCTTCATAGTTGAAATGCAAAGTAGAAAGAAAATCCAAATCTTTTGAAATTGTTCTCATTATTTTAAGGTACATATTTTATTTCTTTTCAGTGACTTCTTTAATTATTAGTAAGTAGAGTTATCAGGATCTATAAAACTTAAAGGGGACATGTATACAGGAAAAATGTAAAGTAAAATAAAGTAAAACAAAGTAAAAAATATGTATCACATTGTAACTCCCATCAGGGAATACCTTCAAGCTTTACATGCAAATATACCCATAGATCAACTTTTGAACATGGATCCTGTTGAAAATATGAGGAATGCTTCAGAAAATGTACATTATCAAATGTTTACTAATTTCTCAAAGCCTAAGAACCCCGCTTTGGAAATCCTGCTTTCAATCTATTCATGACTTTTAATCACCATTCCTTCTCTCATTCAATATTCAGTGATATGTAAAATGCATTGCTCTGGAAATGAGAAAATTTGGATTTTGGTTCCCAGTCATCCACTTATCCTCTTGTGACCTTGTGCAGGTCAACCAATTTCATTCATCTTCTGTTATTTCATCCATAAGCAAGTCTAATAATAGCTTAATTGACTGAAGACTGGGGACTGGACCAGGTGAGAAATCTATGTCCTTTGTATGCAATATAATTCCCGGAAAGAACATGACATAAAAAAGAAAAGTTTCATGATCTCACGTATTCCACAGTGAATTTCTAACTTTCATTCTCTAAAGGAACACTAGACTGTATTACAAGTCCCTTTGAGTATACAATTGTCAGCATAGGATGATACCAGTTTTCTGTAGGTTTACTAACACTAATAACTACCTAAAACGTCGTGCTCTCAGGATTTATTTTTAAAAAATCCACTATAAAAGTCAGCATCGCCCTTTAATCACACTTACCAGCTGACTGGCCGCGGTTGGTGGCGTCATGATCACTATCTCCCTGTTCACTGTCTCCATGACCACTGTCCTTAGAGCTTACTATGTCGGCTTCCTGGAATGCAGAACTAGAAGTACAAAAATGTGAATATTAGAATAAAAAAGATTGAAGAAACACAGAAAACATTCTTCTGCCACCACATGGTCACCTATGGTGCTGCAGATGCTTATAGCTCTTGATTTCTGCTTAAAGCTAGTTTTTAAAATCTGAAGCCTAACTCTCCAACACTGAGCATCAGCAGTCAGTTTGAGCCCTTAAGGCATGTAAAGTTCAATCATTATTCTATGATTGGAGCTAAGCATATGCTTATATCATTTTCATAGGACAGATATATATGTATATGCTGGAATAGTTAGAAAGATTATCAGAAGCAGTGTAGGAGTGTAAACTGACAAAATATTCAAATATACTCAGTGGTTGTATATAAAAGAAACACACCAATATTTTTTAATTTATTGTCTAGAAAACCTAATATAATCAATATTTATGTCCTGTGCTAATTGGAAATATTTTATCATTTTCTATTTTTATATTGAATAAGATACCTAATTCCTACTTTTAGTAGGTCGTAATTTGTCTATATACCAAGCTAGGAAAAAAAAAAGGAATCCATACCTGTTAACTCGGCGAGGTCTGTCAACTAGATAGCTGAGCTCTGCTCGCTGGTGTTTAGTCTAGAAAAAAAATAAATAAATCAAGAGCATTCGAACGCTATGGGTTTAACTAACAGTCTGATTTTGAGGCTAGGAACTATTTGTAGCTTAAGTAATTGTGTACATTTTTAAGGAATTTCTATGCTCTTCTAAGACCTCAGACTAGTTTTTATAAAGACTAGTGCTAGTAAAGGCAAGAAGATATGCAGATTTTGCATATCTAGATTTTCAGTAAAGGTTAAAAAGATACACAAATAAAAGGCCAATTTTAAGTGTGTGTGTGTGTATGTGTGTGTGTTTTAAGGAGAGAATGCAAATAACCTCATAGCTGGCCCTCATAAACTATTGTCTCCAATAGAGTCAACCTAGATATATGCTGCAGTCTTTCTTTCAGTGGCCTAAAAAAGTGTTTAGGTGCATACTGGTTGACACAAGAAAAACAGCACGCTCAATAAGCAAAAAGGTTGTATATTTTATGGAATTATTTTGTTGTTTATTTTCAAAATGTGCTTAAGATACAAATGAGCTGTACAAATATTCATGAAAGTCAATGAATAATATCTAAGACTCAAAATAAATAAAATAACCTGCCAAAAAAGGAGTTCATAATACCCGCTTCCCTCCTGGCCCCAATTCTTTCCCCCTCCAAACACACTCTGCATTCTCCTCCCCGCCTCCACCACCCCACACACACCTTTTCCGGTCCAAACTTTCTTTTACAGAAATCAACTCTGTTCTCCCTCTCCCTCCCTCCTTTCAACTTTGCCACTTCTCCATCTTAAAGAAGGAAATCGGAATTGACAAGCCAAATTCTTTGATAAAGAAAGCCAACAGCAGTGATTCATCAAAAACGATGGCAAGAAGGTGATTATTAGCTAAAAGGAATATGTAAGACAAGAACTGTTGAAGCCTTTCCGTGAGTTTACGCTTACAGGGGTTTGTGCCAAAGCAACTTCATTCAAATTCACACTGTGTGGGCGTTGGGCTTCAAGAACGTCTGTAAATGCTGTCCAGAGTAGAACTGAAGGCTTTTTTTTTTTTTTGCAACCCGAGTTCAGAGAACAAGGATCTGATAACTCATTCACTAAAACATGCATTCGAGTTTAGACAACTGTGCAAAGTTAAACAATCTATAGCTTACTTTTACACGCGACTGAAGGCATCGATAAACAAAGCCAAACAATTAACTTTATTATGCTTGGGACAAATGCAAAGAGAAAAAAAGACCCTTGCCAGTGCCAGAAGGTCCCTCCCTGCATTTCCCTCTCCCCTCGGGCACTTTCTCCTTTACGTCCAGCTTTCTAAGAAGGGAAAGGACTGGGGTGGGCTGGGGTGGGGTGAGGGGACTAGGATTTTAAAGGAAAGATGCCAGAGGGAAGAAAAAGGGTCCAAGGTGGCAAAGCACCAGAGGAGGGGGATGAAAATAAATGTGGAAGGGTGGAGCGCAGAAAATTAGGGACAACACGAAGTTTAAGTTACACAGGAAAGGGTGGGAGAGGCGGCTTTCCATTTCTGCCCCCACAAAGATACAAATAAGCTAATATCCTAAAAATAAATACACAGTGCACCAGAGATACAAGGGCCGGGCTAGAGGAGGCTTTCGGATGGAGGAGATGAGAGATGGTGGTCCTTTCGCTTCAGCCTTACCTCGTTGGACAAAATGCTTCCGTTGGAGATGATGTCGGGCTGCTGGTCTGTGTAACCGGTGACGATGGCCCCGCAGGGGTTGTGCTCAGTGTCCGTGCTCCGCGATGGGCTGCAGGGCTTAAGGAACATCAGGTCGGTTTTGGCGGACTCGGGGGTCAGGCAGACCTGGTAGCAGTAATTCTGGTTGTGGTGATGGGAGCCAAAGCCCCCGGACTCCTCCACCGGCACCTGGGCCGGATTACTGGGTACGTTGGAGCTTTGAACCAGCATGATGTCCGACTTGCTGAGTTTCTTCTTGCGCGCCCGGGCTTGGCGGCCACAGCAGGTCGACCCCCCGCTGCCACAGCAGCAGCAGAGGCAGCAGTCGCTGGCCAGACACGTGTAGATATTCAGCTTTTTCTCTTTCTGGCAACGCACGGCAAGCACGATCATGGCCAGAAGGAAGATGAAGGATACCGAGCCCAGCGCGATGATGAGGATAAGGGTGAGGTCCAGCGACGTCTCCCCGCCACCGGAGCGGCTGGGGCGCTGGTGCTCTCCTGACCCCCCGCCCCCGCCCCCGCCCCCGCCCTGGGGCTCGACAGCGCCATCCACCAGCTGCACCACCAAGGTGGCGGTGGAGGACAGGGGAGGCTGCCCGTGGTCGCGCACCTCGATCACCAGTTCGTAAGGCCGCTGGGGGTCGCGCTTGGCTGGCACCCGGCGCGCTGTACGGAGCTCCCCGGTGCGCCAGTCCATGCGGAAGAGGTTCATTTCGTTACCCCTCACAAGGCTGTAGGTGAGCCGGGCGTTCTCGCCGTCATCTGCGTCCACCGCGGCCACGCGGGTCAGCAGGTAACCGGGCTCAGCCGAGCGGGGCAGCACCTCGCGCGCCGGAGTCCCGTTGCGCCCCGGAAGGGGGGCTACGATGGCAGGAGCGTTGTCGTTCTGATCCACGATGAGGATGTTGACCGTGGCGTTGCCAGCCAGCGCCTGGGGGCTACCGGCGTCCCGCGCTTCCACTTGGAAGCTGAAGTCCTTGAGCTGTTCATAGTCGAAGGAGCGCAGGGCGTACAGGTAGCCGTTCTCGGAGTTGATGGACACGTAAGTGAAGACGCTCATGCCCTGGATCTGGCACTCCAGGATAGAGTAGGCTAGCTGGGCGTTGGCGCCCTCATCGCGGTCTGTGGCGCTCACCGCGTAGATGTAGGCGCCTGGCACATTGTTTTCGGTCACATACACGTCGTAGACCGGCTGGCTGAAGCGCGGCGCGTTGTCGTTCACATCTGACACTTGCACCTGGATGGACTTGCTGGTGGAGAGCGCAGGCTCGCCCCGGTCGCGAGCCACCACGGTCAGGGTGTAGGAGTCCCCCGCCTCTCGGTCCAGAGGGGCCTCGGTCACGATGGTGTAGTAGTTCTTGAAGGAAGACTTGAGGCGGAACGGCACATCTCCCAGCAGCTCGCACTGCACCTGCCCGTTCTCCTCTGAGTCGCGGTCGGTTACGCTGAACAAGGCCACCACCGTGCCGGGCGCCGCGCCCTCGCTCACCGCCTCCTTCACGGTGCTGAAGCTGATCTCCGGCGCGTTGTCATTGGCATCAAGCACCCGCACTATCACCTTGCAGTGCGCAGGCACGGCGTTGGGGCCCAGGTCCTTGGCTTGAACGTACACTTGGTACACCGGGCTCTCTTCGTAGTCCAGCTCGCCGCTCACCTCCAGCCGGCCGGTGCGAGGGGAGAGTCCGAAGAGCTCGCGTGCCCGGGGCGAAATGTGGCTGCTGAAGGAGTACACGACCTCTCCATTCTGGCCCTCATCTGGGTCTGTGGCGTTAAGCTGGATCACGAGCGTACCAGGCGGCGAGTTCTCTGGTAGGGACACAGTGTAGACGGGTTGGTCGAAGGCGGGCACATTGTCGTTGGAGTCCAGCACTCGGATGGTGAGTAGGGCCGTGCCGGTGCGCTGCTGCTGGGGGAGCAGGCCCCCTCCCCCGCCGCCGCCGCCTCCTCCTTCTCCGCCTCCCCCTCCTCCCCCGTCCACCGCGGTCAGCACGTAGCGGTGCACCGCTTGCTGCTCTCGGTCCAGAGGCTTCTCCAGCACCAGCTCGGCGAATCGGTTGCCATCCCCCTGGGTCTGCACGTCCAGGGAGAAGTAGCTGTTGGGGGTGATCTCGTAGTCGCGCAAGGAGTTGGTACCCACGTCTGGGTCGAATGCGCTCTCCAAGGGGAAGCGGGTGCCTGGCGTGGCGCTCTCAGAGATCTCTACGGTCAAGTCCGGCTCCGGGAAGGAGGGGGGATTGTCGTTGATGTCCAGCACCTCGATCTCCACCCGGAACAGCTCCAAGGGGTTCTCCAAGAAGACCTCCAGGTGCAGGACGCAGGACGGGCTCTGCTTGCAGATTTGCTCGCGGTCAATCTTCTCATTCACGTACAACACCCCGGTCTCCAGGTTGAGGTCCAAATAAGGGGTCCGAGAGTTGGGCGCCGTTTGAAAGCCGCGAGCCGAAAGTTTTGTAATGTCCAAGCCCAGATCTTCAGCGATATTCCCCACGAAAGTGCCATGTTCCTGCTCCTCTTGCACCGTGTAGTGAAGCTGGGAAAAGACTCCTTCCACCATCCAGAGCAAGGCAAAGAATAATAGCACAATCATCTCCAAAGGGAAAGGAAGCAGCTTCCCGCAGCCAGTCAGCCACCCAATCACCTCCCCCACCACCACGAAAAAAAAAAAAAAAAAAAAAAAACCAAAAAAAAAAAAAAAAAAAGTGCGCTGGGGGGGGGGGGGGGGGGCTCCTGTGGCTTTCTGTCCTTACAAATCTTATTTCTTTTGCTTCATTTTAGGGTTTCCCCCAATTCAACCTCATTATTTAATCTTAGAGCAGGAAGGGTGACAGGCGTCCCCTTTCCTCATCTGTAATCTTCCCACTGACCAATTAATAAAATAATAATACAATAGTCAGCGTCCTTTATTCCGACAGTCTTGGCGCAACGCGGCGCTGGCAAATCCCAAGGAGGAAATTTCGGTATTTCAAGACTGTCCTCGGTTTGTCTTCTCGCTGATGGGAGGAGAAGAAGGAGGAGGAAAAGGAAAAGGAGGAGGAAGATGAAGAGGAAGAGGAGAAGGAAGAGGAGATGCTGTTGGCACCGCTGAACATGCCTCTTACTGTCAACGGCTGGCAAATGCAAAAGGGCTTAAAAACAGCGAGGGAATTTTGTGCCGGAAAAGCATAGAATGGCTCTGCAGCATAAAACTTTCATTTTCTTCATTTCTCCGGATGGATGTTCTTGCCATTTTTTCCTCTTTCGCTCTATTTGTCTGTTTTGGCTGTCATAGTCTTGCCTCTCTCTGTCCTTATCTCCACCGTCGTTTGCCTCTCAGTAACTGTGAGGAGCAGTTTCTTTTTTTGCTGTTTCCTTCCCAAGCCTCTTCTTTCCTCTAACCTGTCTCTCTGCTTTTCAGTTCTTCCCTCCTCCTCCTGCCTCAGCCCTAAGCCTGCGATCTCGGCTGGCAGTTTCTGAGCTCCGAGCGCTCCGCTTCTCTGTTTTTGCGCAGCGCCCTCATTCTGCCAACCAATCGCCGAGGAGCACCACCCACCGAGTCAGAGCTAATTGGACAAACCGGCCGTCAAGAAGGCGCGTCACGCAGTAACCGGGCCGGGCGGGATGGAACCCGCGCCTGGGCTGCCTGGGTGAGTGTGAGTGTGAGAGCGAGAACAGCCCGGCAGGTCCCGAGGTGCTAGCTGGGGACTCTGCCGCGGAAAGTTCCCAGTCCCCAGCCGCAGGTAACGGAGAGGGAATAGAGAGGTTTCCCTGTTTGCATCAGCAAATGCGAAAACATAATAGCAGCAGCGGTATCGTCTCCCAGGAGCGGGGTTTCCAGTGACGCTAACATTCTTTTTCCTTTAAGGTGTTTTCCTTGCTGCTGATCGTGAAAATAAGTCACCGAGAAAAACAGGAAAAAGTTGCAGAGGAGCCACTAATTGGCTGGGGTTACCAACGTAAGGGACTCTGGCGGCGATTAGCAGGACATTTAAAAACAGATATGGCGTAGGCTGTGTCAAACTAAGTGTGAAGGTCTGAAGGGGCTGCGGGGAAAGAGGGTTAGACAGCTGGAGTGTGGAGCGGAGATGGGTCCCAAACAGCCAGGGGATGCAAGCCCAGGGATGAACCCTGGCGGCTCCTGTAGACGTGCAGACGCTTTATACTCGCCTCTTCCCTTCCTAAACGTACATCCACAGTATCTTACCAAAAGACTAATTCGCTTAGGGACCTGGTTTGAGGTGTGAGCCCTTTGATCGACGACTGAGTTTCATTTGAGCTCTGCTTTCCAGCCCGCCAGCCTAGCGCTGACTCTCTGGCCTCGGGCACGGAGCTCTCCCGTTCGCTGCAAGGCTCCTCGAATATCCCTGCGCCTCCCCCTGCCAAGTGCGACGCAGCGGCGGCGCGCACAGGCTTTTTTCTGCTTTTCCTGACAATTGGCGATCTCCCCCTCCTCCCTGCACTAGACCCGAGCACCGATTCTTGCCCAGCCTGTAGCGAGACCGCAGGATGAGGGCAGCGGGGCGGCTGTGAACGCGTGTGCGGGCGGGGGTGAGGGTAGGTGCGTGGGCTGGGGCCGTGCACACGCGGGGCCCCAGTGTGTGCGAACGCGCTTGCACATCCATCCACGGCGCTCGCATCCATCCCGCCTGGTTCCGCTCACCGGTCTGTATAAGCCCCAGCGGAGCATCCCCACAACACCTCCGGGGCCCCGAAGGATGCGCTTGAGGAGCTCCGAGTGCTCACTCTCGGCGAAGCGCCGGCGCAAAGAGGCGCGTAAACGCACCCAGTTCTTGTGAAGTTAAAATATAGCGCAAACTCTTCAGTGCTAGAGTGGATTGAATGTTAATTCTCCAAAAAGATTTTTAAAAGCGTAATGTGTATTAATTAATGGGCTGTAGGGGGTTGTTTATTCAACCAATGCAGCCCTTGTTCAGTTGCCTTCTTATGCTATAAGATAGAAAGATCCCTTGGGGCTTCCTGGTAATGAATGATCCGGGAGTAACACCGCCACAACCTGCGGGAAAAGGAGAGTCATTTATCCGATCCTGAGGTATGTTGTCATTCCCTCCTGGCAGGGAATTAAGAAGGGCGAGTGGCCATGGCCGGGAATATAGACTGAGGCTTGCCTCTGCGAGTCCCGCGAGTGTCTGTCTGCTGCTCTGGGGGGGGGGGGGGGGGGGGGGGGGGAGTGGCTCTTTCATGGAGATGGGTCCAGCCTTTGAGCGGTTGGAAGGAAAGGATGCCAGCAAAAATGGCTAATCCTTTTCCAGCTGCAGTAAACTGACGATTGGCCAGAGCCAAGCGAAAACCGCCGCAGTTAAAATGATTTTAGCGTCATGTCTGCAGCTGAGAATGGAGCGTCAGTTTCTAAAAGGACCTGTGGATCAATGAAAAGGAGATTAGAGTGTATCTGAATATTAATAATGGCATTGCATCTGTACTTTCTCCCCCTCCTCTTCCTGATTTTTCCTTAGATCTGCAGGATTGAAATGAAATGTTTTGAGGTCTTCAAGCTGACTCATCAGAATAATCCTGGAGCATTTTTAAAATGACGGTAATTTTCTAATATTTCATTTGTACGTACGGAAACACTTGTGTGTGCGCGCGTGTTTGCGTGTGAGAAGCATGCGGCTGAATGACAATGCAGATCCAGAAACTGTTTGCGGGAGGGGGGCTGTGTTCTCAAAACGTAGATGAAGTTTGAGCAGACTTTGGACGTTCGCTTAGAGCCAGAGAGCTTCCAGAGGTGGAGATGAGAACGTGGAGAGATGGCCAGATTTGCCTGTAAATAATCACTACATCCACTGTAATTCTTGAGCTGCATTTTTTTTTTTTTTTGATAGCAGTTGTGTTTGAAAGGGAAACTCTCTCCACAAACGTGGGTTACAGGCGTCTCCTAGCGGCGAAAGCGGCACAGGACAAGCCAGAGAATTTTGCTTTGGGGCTCTGGTTCGGCTGGGCCGGCCTGTTGGGGGCTCTGCAGGATTTCTTGGGTCGCAGAGGCTAGGATCCGCGCCGGCGAAGCCGGCCGGGGTCCTCTAGAGGTCTCGCCTCTCTGACTTCTAGTCTCCAAGGCGCCCTGGAGTCGGCGAGGTGACGACGGGGTCTTCCTCTTGTAAGAACAAGCACAAGCCCTCGGTCGGCCTCCCTCTACGTCGTTCCAGCCAAGGGTAATTGCAACAATATGTTGTCCCGGGCCACGATTCAGACATTGGCTTTAGCAACCTTCTCTGCCTCCTTACCCTGGAATCATTAAACAGCCCCACCCCGTCACCCAATGAACAAAACAACACTTTAACTTTATCTTTAAAAAAATGCTTCTTAAATAAAACCCGTGTACTTTCTTCCTTGTTGTGTCAATGGAGCACATTTCCCCTTTTGCTTTTTCACTCGGCGGACCCCAGAATTTAGTGAGGCCGTGATTACATAAATAACAGCCCGGGTGGTGGAGCTGACGACCTCTTTGAAGTACAGAATATCTTATATGCAGCGTCCTTCACCCCCTCCCCCCTCATAACTGAAACCGGCGGGGAGAATCAATCCCTAACATAACCTTCCTCCCTCCCCACGCCCCCTCCAGGAGCGCCAACTCTCTGGGCTAACGCAAACTGTATCCTAAAACAGATGGGGGAAAGCAGCTATTACTATTATTTGGAGGGTTGGTTGTCAAAATCAGTCTTCATAGAAGTCCTTGTTGGTGTGTGAATGATAAACCATCTTCGTTAATTTCATTGTCCTGTAAAGGCAGCAGGTGAGGGTGGGCGCTAAGAATCTCACAGTCACGTTTTCTGTACACAGTAGTTAAAAACTTTGAAACTAACGGGGCTGCTTTCCTCCCTGCCCTTTTCAGGGAAAGGCAGAAGGGAAACAAGTTTGTTAACTAGCATTTGGATGAATGAGTGTTTGCACTGATTTAACTTGACTTGGAAGCAATTTGTTTCTAAATCCTCTTATTATTGCAGTGTGCCCAGAGCTTTGAGAGAATTTTTTTAAAAGAAATAGAAGAAAAAAAATTTAAATTGTCAATAAGGAGTCTTTCAAATGCCAAACCCCTGCCAGGGTTGAGCTGGGTGGTTCACTGCACTTATTATTCCCAGCAAGCACAGTGTAGAGAGCAAACGCAAAGGACCTGGACTGTATGGCAGCTCTTATGGGTAACCATGAAATCGGTTTATTTGTTGCAGTGTAACCTAACTTCAGAGGTGGGAAGGCAAGGCTTTGGAACCAATGCCATACTGTTTGTTTTGGTTCATCTCCAGGAGAGTGAGTGTTCATGAGAGTTGCTGGAAAAGATTTATAGCATATACATGTTATATATTATAAGCATTCAGGTAACTCTTTAGTTACTGTGTTCTAATGCTTTAAACCCAGTGGAGACCAAACCAACCTGTTTGGGGGACTGAGAATACTAGCTATTAAGTGTTACTTGATATTCAGTGTAGAAACGTTTTCTCCATTTTGTTTAACCTTGTTAATATTGATGTGGCTTCACATTTCAGTGTCTTTTCAGTTATCAGACAGGGCCAGCATTTTGTTAAACTCTAAACAGTGAATTAAAAGCACTGATGAGCTGAAGCAGCCCTTTAATGCAGAAAGACAAATTGCACTTAAGCAATACATGAACAAGATAATGATTTATGGATTTTTTACAATAGTCTGAGCAAATGAAAGCAACATAAATTATATATCCTAATGCTCAAAATATCATTTTCTAATAATACTATTTCAGTTCAGATGCTATACTCTTATCCTTTCTCTAAGAGGTATTGATCAGTAAGAAGTCCAGGAGTATTTTAAAATCAGGCAATAGTGTTTGATACTGTTTCCAGATATATTTCCTGAGTATGGGGTGAATGATCAACATTGAGTACACTCACATTCTTGTCAGCTCCTTCACATATTGTGTCTTTTAGTGAAAAATAGATAATCCTTTGGAAATTTATGCTTTGTTCCACACCTTCTTTCAGAATGTAAATAAAGAGATCTGATATGGAATGACAATCTTTATTACATCATGACCTCTTTTTCTGAAAATCAAAATGCATTACCATATCTTATCCTTCTATAAAAATTGCCTTGGATATTTAAAAATCTGATTTCTTCAAAATGTCTCATCTCTTTATATTGGTTTATCCTGTTTTTTATTTTTAAATTTTTCTTAGTGTCCTTAAGACACACCTCAGTTAGTAAAAGTTTCACGTGCCTTAGTTTGGGGGGCATTAGTAGACAAGAGAGATTTATTGTTGTCTTAAATTACAGAAAAATACTCAATCAGATAGAATTTGGTGGGGTGCCCATATGAAAAAGAAAATTAGTTACTTCTGTGTTATGAGTGACTACTCCTAGCAATTTTTTAACCATTTGTGGCTCATATAAGTATTTTGGGGTATGTGTAGAAGTTTAAGTGAAGACATTATCTTTGCTGTATTACATAGTCAATCATAGGAAACTTGAATTTCCTCTAGAGTCACATTATTAAGCTTAATATTAATTATCCAGGTTTTTTTTAAAGGAAAAGAAAAAAAATTGAATTCCAACCTCTGCTTTTGACAGCATTAATAATTACTCTTACTGAAGATTACTGAAATCAATGATGTGATTAGGATTATAAATAAAACTATAAGACATCACATTTAAAAAAGCCAGCTAACAGGGATGATATATGGGTTTTACTTACTGATGGGGCCCAGAGGTAGAAATGAAGCTTTAAACATTAAGGATGATATAGAACAATTTCAAAAATTTAATTGCAAGCCCTGATTAAGTTTACATGAGTAGCAGAAAAGATGTCTAGAATTCTGTTTTCTTCCCCAGTGACTTTGCTTCTTTTTTGACACTAATACAGTCAGCAAAATACTAGTGTTTGCCTGGCAAGTATAAATTGTTTTCATCAAGGGGAAGCCCCTTGATTTTTATGAATACAGAGTGAGATTACTCAAATTGTGATTAGGGTTACAAGTCATAGCATTCTTTTCTAAAGGATTTGAAAATGTTATTGGAGATAGGCACCACAGAGACACTATCACATGTAGAGTGAGAATTACATTGGTAATTAGAATTATAATAGTAAACAGACCAAATAGTAGAACAGATATTTCCGTTTAAGAAAAACATCTTTCTCAGTTTGGCTGGTTACTATAGTTCTTTCTATAAGAAACCTGATTTCCATGATGTCTTATTTAAATAGGCTTGTCTATGCGATACTGTAAAATGCTTTATTTGATTGCAATTTCTTTCTTTTTTTTTTTTTTAGGTCAAAGTGGTTTTTAAATAGCCAGTATATGTCAAGCATTCTTTGATAAGTTGTAGTATTTTCGCTCATGTCTACAGGTAATATCATCCCAACATTATAGATAAATGATACTCAGGATGTTCAGCATTTAAATAACTCAGCAAATTAATACAAAATTCAAATCCAGGCCTTCTGATGCTCTCAGGTTGAGGCTCCACTACGATGTTCCTCTGGTCTATCTGATTGGATTTACTTTGGAGGTAAAACAAAAAATGAATTAATTTACAGATTAATAATGGAGTTCAATCTTTAAAGTTCATCTTTAATCCAGATTTTATAAAACAGAAGTACTGATTTTAGACCAGTCAAAATGGCTAGTACCTCATTGAGTTGAGCCAAGGAGTTCATAAACATATTTGAGGAGGCTTTTTTAAAAAAAATTTTTTGAGATTTATTAGGAGATTAAAACTTTCTTACAAGTGAGGTTATGAAGCATCCATCTCTTTCTCACATTTGAAGTGTGTCACATGGGAATCATGGATTTTAGTGACTGGAAATAGAAACGGATAATACAACCATGTCCAAAAGGAAGGCACTTCTACTTCATCCATTCCTGAAACATACAGTAAGTTGATCAATGGTCCAAGAAGTACTGGCTTGTTCACTTAGTTTATTAGAGATTGTTAAAAGCTAGGAAGAACTAAGACATGTACCCATTTTACACCGCACAAATATTCTTTTTTTTTTTGTATATATTTCTGAACTGATCTTTAAAAGGGAAATAGTGTTTTGTTAAGCAAAATTTCAACCATCACTTTTATACTAATTTCTTCAATGTTACTCCAAAAAGATTGTCTAAATTTGAAATTTCTGAAAATCAAACAATGAACTTTATTTGATAATCTTGTTCCTACAGGAAATTAAAGGAAATGACTTAAAAACAATTTGAAATGTAGGAAGAAATCACCAAAGGAAGAAGATGATGGAATCTTATTTACTTACTGTAAGTATAAAATATGTATTATTTTGGTAATAAGTACTGATAGAAGAAAAGTAACATATTTCTTTTAGAAGTGTGCCCAATAACTCAGAGTATGTGTAATGTAGGCCCTCCAAGGAAGGTTCTATATGTTACTTATTTCTGAAGGCACCTAACTGTGGTGGGTGATGATACAGTAAATTATGAAGAATTAAACCAAATTGGGCTCAAATCCCTGCTTCTGCAAATATCTGAGCTGGGTCAAATTACTTAACTCCTTTGAAACATTATCAAAGTGTGTTAAACATCCTAAACATCTGTTAAAATATGACAAAAATTGACCTTGTTGAGTCATTGTGAGACTTAAATTGAAATGATATATGTAAAACTCTTAGCCCATAGTAGACTTTTAATAAATTTTAACTAATATTATAGCAAGATGTTTTGAATGAGATAGTCCTTAAATATTTATTGAGAATAATTAGTATTGATTTTCTTGGTGTTTTTTTCCTTCACGAAATCCACACTAAAGTATTTACTTTGAGGACAATTTTGCATTGTCCTTGTTTTGCAGGATATTATAATTTTAAAGAGAATGCAAATCATAAATGAAGATGATCAAACTAGCTAAATGTTAAACATCAAAATATAAAAATCAATGAGCTTCTCTTCATAATCATGTTGTTTTATTTTAACACTTTAATTTTCTTCTAGATAAGTTTAAATTTTCTATATGTTTTAGTTTATATGATAAAACATGTGTGTAGATTCAGAAAATCATTTAAATGAAAATATGGTGTTTCATTATAAAATACTGTTGTTTTATTTCTATAATTATCAACATTTTAGGATTGTGTGAAAGTGTTTGTTACTCAGTCATGTCTGACTCTTTGTGACCCCATGGACTGTAGCCTGCCAGGCTCCTTTGTCCGTGGGATTTTCCAGGCAAGAATACTGGAGTGGGTTGCTATACCCTTCTGCAGGGAATCCTCCAGACTGAGGGATCCAACCCATGTCTCCTGCATTGCAGGCAGATTCTTTACTGTCTGAGCCACCAGAAAGTCCACATTTTAGGATTAAAAAACTCTTATTTGATATAGTCACTATTTTACCTCTAATTCCTTAATACATACTACTATATTCTTGTGAGCGACTAAACTGAACTGAACTGATATTCATGTCAATGGGTACAAAAATTCTCCAGATTAAAAACAAATTGGTAAAAATCACTTAAGATAGAATGAATTTATTAGAATGACCAATTTTGAGCCTCAAGCCTTTCTCTTTATCATTCTCCTCTTTTGCTATATCTGTGTCTAGCATTGCTATTGTTACTATTCTCCTTAGTAACTCATACTTTTAGAAAACAAAAACGCATTGGTGCTGGTGTGATAGGAGCAGAGCCATACGAATACCTAAAGAATAGAAAATAAATGTAAATCATGGATATATTTCTCCAGGATTCATCACAATTTGATAAATAAAGAATGCATATAAAATATTTACACAAGTTCATTAAATGGCATAAAAATACATTTAAACATCTAATGACTATGAATGCTGAGTGCATGGGAAATATAGAAAAGACTAGAATAAAAACAAGCAAAGATTTATAGAAAAGGGCAGTTTGTGTTATGATTTTAAAGGCAACAGTACTATACAGATTAGTAGAAAAAAACATATCTAAAGCAGGTGAGAGGGACTTGCACAGTAAAGAAGTGAAAATAGTGATAGCAAAAAGCTTTTCTATGGAGATCAGAAAAACAGCAAATTGAGCTTTTTAATTACAGGCCAACATCCTGACTTTGGACCCAGTTACTTATATCTATGATGCCAAGGCAGCTTCAATTTTGAGTCATTGGATTTATTCCTCTTTATCCCCACCCACAAGAATTTGGCCAAATTTAAGGTCAGCAGAGTTGGGTGAGAGCCTCATTTAGCTTTCACACCTGAGTAATGCTTTTGGTATGGATTGGGCTAATAGCCAGTGCTCAGCCTTAGAATTATAATAAAACCTAATATTATTGCTATTCATTAGCATATATATTTGAGAATCCTGGCTGCTGCTTCTAATTTAATAGTGACGTGATGATAGTTTTCTCAAAATACTTTAAAAATCTTGTCTGGTTAGACTACCTAACCAAGTATCTAATTTAACAAAAACGTGTTTTCATTCTGCTAGGTGAATAAGGGAGACATGTATTACATAAGCCCAAGGAACCTAACAAACATTCAGCTGAATGGTCCCACTTTTGATAGAGTTGTTGGCTGCATTACCAATGCTTAATAAAGATGTGCTGACTAAATGAATGAATGCTTGACCTTTTAACTTTCCACTTTATTCATCTTTAAAATATATCTAAGATGTTATACTCAATTCCACAGGCTATATTTTTAATAATCCGTATTTGAGAAAGGTCTTTGAAGTGGGTTATTTCAGAAGAAACCCAAATTAAAATGGAAAATCCACTGTACAAGTATGTTCAAAACACTTGATCTCTCATTTACAACTCAGGAAATGCATTCCTTCTCTCTCAGAACTGCTACTACTCAAAAGTGATGTTATCAACTTACAATGTTCTGTTTTCTAGTTTTCCTCTTATTTTGTATATACTATGTTGACTGTATAACTATGACTAGAATAAGTACAATGGCTAGTATTCTGAATTGTTTGATTGTTTTTATAAGGTCAGAATAGCAAGCTAAGAAGCAGTCCCCCATGATAAGCATGTTAAGACGTTAAAAGTAAATATGACTGAGATAGGAGGACATTTGCTGCCATAGGTAGAATCAGGAGATATTATAATTTATAAGTGTTTTGGGGTTAAATTTAAAAGAAAGGTTGATTGACTTGATAGATTCAAAGCAATGAATGTCCTGAATTTTAAGTCAGAGGGGACACTGTCTTGCTTTTAGCTTCTGTTCTTCAGTCTCCTGCAATGAAGGGATGCCAGTTCCAAAAAGAACTATTGATTACCATAGTATGTGTATTTTTTTTTCTTTTCTTATTCCCCAGCTTCCTTTTTCATAACCTACAGACCTGTATTGTTTGTGGTTTAGATATGATGAACTTTAGAAACAATTCTGTAATTAGGTCATAATTATTTTATACATGAAGGATTAAGAATAATCTGAGAGGTTTTTCACAGGCTAATAGAACCAGGATTAGCTGACCAGAATGAAAGGGTTTAAGTGTAAATATACAGTACACACACATAACAAAGAAAAAGGGCACAGTAGATACAACCGTATTTTTCCATATAAGAAAATATTAAACTGTATCAGTGAAACAGGATGGATCAGAGTTGGAGTATACTATATGTTTGCTTCATTTACAATGGAAAAGTTCCATGTCTGTGATGAAAGGAAAGATTTACTTTTTCATCTTATGCAATATACAAAAATGAACTCCGGGTGGATTTGAGCATTAATTCAAATATAAAACCATGGAATAACTAGATCTACAGTAGTATCTATCAGCCTGAATAATGAAGTAAACTGAGTCAAGCTTGAATTACTAGAAATTGAGTTCATTCCAGAACAGCAGAACTACAATTGGGAAATGCCAATGGCAGCAACCCAGGCTCAAGTCTGTAGAGGGTTTGCAGCAGGAGCGTAGCCGGAGTCCAAGCAGTAAGTTCATTGGCTTGAGCAGGATTGATGGCAGCTGTTCATTGGTCAGTTTCCGTCTTATGTAAATCAGGCATTTACAAAACTCGCAGTACCAAAGTTTTGTTTTCCTGAGGGAAGTTGCTGAGGTTATCCTTTTCATACCGCTTTTTCGTTTAGAATTGGAAACCACCGTTCACATATTGAGGATTTACATCCCTCTAGTTGTTTCTTAAAAGTGCTTAATGTCCTGTTCAGATTTATTCCAGAAAGCAGGAGAAAAAAAAAAAAAAAAAAGCCCTAAATATCTAAGGGACAGCAACAGGAAGCGCTTCTAGAGCAGAGGTGTCATTCTCTTCTGGAAGCTGCTGCTCAGTAGCCTGTCTCCACCGAAACTGCTGATGGTGACAACACAGGCAGATTCTGGAAGGGAACTCCAGGATTCACAAGTTAGACATGTCTGTTAACAGCATGGTGAGTCCCTTTTGACAATGGAAAGAGAAGGAATTAGGATTGTTAACCTTTATATATATTCTTCACTGCTGCTGCTGCTAAGTCGCTTCAGTCGTGTCGACTCTGTGCAACCCCATAGACGGCAGCCCACCAGGCTCCGCTGTCCCTGGGATTCTCCAGGCAAGAACACTGGAGTGGGTTGCCATTTCCTTCTCCACTAGCTGGATTTAAAAAAAAAAAAAGAAAAAATCCCAGTTTTTGATACTGAAGTTCTAGAAACTCTAGGAAGAGGCTTCTTTCAGCTGTGTACTCAATCGTGTTCTACTCTGCGACAACATGGACTGTAGCCCACGAGGCTCCTCTGTCCATGGGATTCTCCAGACAGGAATACTGGAGTGGGTTGCCATTTCCTTCTCCAGGGGATCTCCCAATCCAGAAATCCAGGGATCTAACTGGTGTCTCTTGTGTCTTCTGCATTGGCAGGCAGATACTTTACCACTAGGCCACCTGGGAAGCCCTCTCTCAGTTGGAGAATCCTTAAATAATGACCTGTTTTTCAGATTCCTAGTGGAGAGTCCTTTTGTAATGCTGAGAATGCTTCTAACATGCATAGATAGTTTTGACAATTCAGAAAAAACTAAGTTGTATGGTTATTTCTTACAGAATTCACATTCGAATTTTTCTAAAAGTTTCTGTTTCTTCGTTTATTTGTATTTTAGTGTATTATTCCTTGTCAGATTAACTATATTTCTTGTGTCGATAGAACTGAAATAATTTAAGACTGTGTTTATCTTGGAAAGGCAGGAATGAGTAGATATCATCCTAGAACATATGATTTATATGATTTATTTATTTTAAAGATCTATTGTTCTTTATCATGATTCTTTTTAATAATACTTACGAAATAAGCTCTGTTGAGATGGGAAATTTTAATTACAATTTAAAAATAAAGGCCCCTCTAAAAACCTGCTCTTCTTCCTCCTTAAGTGACTAGTTTGGATTTAGCTGGCATTCTCATAACTATGTAATGTTTTTGTGTTTAAAATAAGGATATACATGCATGGAAACATGAGATCTGATTCATAGATGGAAATTGTAATAGGAATTCCTCTTTTTAGTTCTATGTTCTTAAATTTTACCCACATATGAAGATGAGTTTTTAGATGTAAAGGCAGAAATGTTATTAGTTAGAGTTTTATTTCAACTGTAATAATTAAGAATAAAATGGATAGAGAAAAAAAGGCTATGCCATTTAAGGACATTATTTTAATATGGTGCTGTCTTAAATTGCTGATGGTCACACAGTCACTGCAGAATTTTTATTGTGTTCAAGAGCATTTGTGCATTTCCTTCTTTTATTTGAGAGAAATGTGTTATAGTTTGGTGAATTATAGGTGGCAGTATACACAGCTAAATTCCATGTTTTATTGCAGGTATATAGAAGATATTTCAGTTGGTTAACAATTTTATTTTTTAGCTTTTTGTCTCTTTGACCCATTTTAAACCACTCCTTCCTTTTTTTTTCATCACTATAAGAGCATGAAATAAACTCCATTAGATTGAAAAAAAAAAGTGTTTTAAGTATCAAGTTTATTCTGAAACATTTTTAAGAAGTTTATTTTTAATGTTATCAAATAAAGATACACTAGAAAGAGTATAATATTCACCTAGCAGTTGATTTAATATTAAAATCAGAATTTTAATGCTGAAAAGATTTTTTAGAATTATATATCAAACCAAAGAGAGAGAAATTTTTATTGTCTCCTTACATTTTCTGTTATAAAAGTTATAGGCAAATATGATTTGATTGCTAAGTTGTAAAAATGCAATACTTTCTTGATTTACTGTCCCGAGGTGGGATAGCTATTTTTGAGCATGTTAAGTACACAATTGTTATTCTTTATGCCTGCTATCCACTCTAAATGCATTATATTCATGAGAACAATAATACAATTATGAATGATGTAGCAAAACAGAATAAGCTTAAATTGATGATCTATAGCCATACTGTGGCACCTCATGGAGAATAAGAAAGTTAGCAGTCCATTTCTTCCAGAGATTTTCACAAAGTACATCTAGGGTTTCCTGAAAGTTACCCACAGACAAATGGGGTAGGAGTGGCAGCGGGAGGGCAGGCATAGTGGAAATGAGAGCCTAAGAGGTAAGCAGCTCTGACCTGGTGTCTTGCAGTTTTCCTGTTGTTTTAATTTACTTACTGAAATTTGTGAAATACCACACCCCTTTCCCTTTTAAACTAAAATCTTTTTATCTAATTCAAATTGTTCATGTATAGAGAAGAACACTGAGAGCTGAGTAGATGGGACAGTTACCCAGGATCAAGATAGTAATTATCAGTGTAGGGCTGACATTACACACTACTACACGGAGAAATAAGCAATCCTAACTTTGAATTTATGTTTTCTCCAGTATTTCCTATTTGTTTGTTGGCTTTGTCCTCTTTGCCACCATAATTTGTTTATTTATCTTAATGCACTCAATTACTCTGCAATTATTGGCCCATATGTAGCTTATACTTTTCAAGAAGATGTGCTTCCTTGCAAATGCTCACTTTACTGCTGGCCAGTTGTTTGAGGATCATTTGGTTCTCTCAAGCTGATATATAAGCATGATGAATTCCAAAATGAAATAAGCAGACAAAGAAATTCAGAAACCATTTCTTCAGATTTTTTTTTTCACTGCCCTTTTCCAAAGTCAGTAAGATAAATTCTCTAAACTTGAGTATTTTCAAAGCACTTTCCAATGAAATTTATTGTTTTTTTGATGAGGTGTAAGTTCTCCAGCATTCTGAAGTATGAGTGCTCTTAGGCATTTGGAGTTTGAAATAGAAACAAACCTCTAGAAACCCAAGGAGATGTTGGCTAAATGTATTAAGTTCATTTTTAAAATAAAATGAAGGCATGAACATCTGCTAAAATAGGAGGCTAACCCATAGTCTCCTTTTTGGGTTGGAGAAGTGAACTGGGCCCCAGGTTTTGTCTTCCCTATTTTTGAATAATTTACTTTCCTGGATAGCTTCTGAGTGAAATAGCAAGTTAAGTATGAGTATTTTTTCACTTGAAACAGATACGCTTAGTGCTCACCTAGTCCCACTGGGTATGTCTCCCTAAGAAAGTTTTGGTTGAGATCTCAATCCTTCCCACTATTGATGCTTAGGTTTAATAAAAAATAAATAAACATCTTTAAGATGTAGATATTGCAATATAAGTACAGCTGACTTATTTTGCATATTTAGCTAGAGCCTAAGAGAAAACAAAAAGATCATTTCTTTAGGTTGTGTTTACATAGTGCTTACATAGAACTGTATTATAATCTAGATTTAGATCTTTTACTTTTATGAACTCAAATTTATCAACTATAAGGTCCTTCCAAAGTTAATAACATGTAATGTGCCATGTGACTGGAATTTGAAATGAAAAATGGCAAGACATTTTGGTTGGTTGATTAATTCATTTACTCACTCAGGAAATACATATGGTGCACCTACCGTGTACTCGGGGCTTCTCTGCCTGCCAGTGCAGCAGATGAGGTTTTGATCCCTGGTCCCGTAAGATCCCCTGGGGAAGGAAATAGAAACCCACTCCAGTATTCTTGGCTGGAAATCCCCATGGACAGAGGAGCCTGGCGGCTACAGTCCATGGGGTCGCAAAGAGTCAAACACTGCTTGGCAACTCACCCCCACCGTGATGTACTAGGGTGTTTTATTCATACATTATGAATAAAATAGACAGATGTTCTCAACTGCTGTTGTGTGTGTGTGTGTGTGTGTGTGTGTGTGCATGTGTGTGTGTGTGTAATAAATAAATAAACTAGTGTGTTGGAAAGTGAAAAGTGCCATGGAGAATAGGAAAAGAACAGGTCAAGAGGATCTCTTAATTTAAAATTAAGGAGATCAATTTTTCCTTCTCAAATTTGTGAGGGTAATAGAACTCAGACATGAAGTAGATCGGGTTCTTAGTAACTGGCTATGGTTGTTTTGCCATGACAAGAGAAAACAAACAGAACTTGAGATGTTCTTTTCTAAGGTTTCCTTTAGGACTTGCTTTAAAGTAGATTTCTCATTATCCACTAAATTGAATGTTTTCCCACTAGGCAATTTGCCCTAACACTAAATTAGGGGGAGAACCACTAAAACAACTCTGTCATTTAATGACGAGGAGGTTTTAAAAGTAAAGGGATGTCTACATGGGATGTAGAGTAGTTTTCAATTTTTTTTGTTTTGTTTTCAATTTTTTGATAGTTGCTTCCCCCCCCTCATCAGAAACAAAAGGGAGTATTTAAAGATGTGTTGGTGGAGGGGAAAATTGGGTTTAGGATATTAAGTCCCCAGCAGGAGGCTTTAGAATTTCTTGGTTGCCTCAACAAAACCTTTATCTTCCATGGGGAATAGTTAAACAATGATAACAAAGGAAATTAAAAGCAAAGCAATGTCTAGTGACTGTCATTTGAGCAAGTACGTTTCCTAGAAAAACTGATGATGAATAACTTTGTCAAATTTGAGTGCTTTAAGTGCCTACCTCCATTGACCTTTACAAAAATATGATCTGCCTTCAAGTTGTAATGAAAAATGCATCAACACGCTAAATGTCAATATGATAGACTCTTCTAGAATGTGCTGTCTGCCAATAGTATAGGGTGTGTTGCCTCTACACGCTTCGTAAGGTTTCTCTCAATTCATTCAGGTATCTAACTAGACAAGCAGTGGTCTTAGAACAAGTTATGTCCTCTGTCCATACAAAATCTGTAAGTATAAAATGCTTGTAGTGCTCTGGATGGTTTTTTTCTTGCTAAAATTTCATTATTTGATTTTATCAGTATGCCTGTCTCCCACGCGTGCTTATTTATTTGCTTACTAACTACATACATTCATTTACTCACATATTAAAAAATATTAATATGAAATGAAACTCTATGTTTGGGACATTGTGCTAAATACTTACAAAGTCCTGGATAAAAATGTTTTCATATGAAAAGTGGAACTGTGATATGGTTAGTCTCAATACCTAATTTGAGAATGACTAGTTCTTTCTGGATTACAGCTGTATATAGGAAAGGGGAAATGGATGATTGTGAAGACATACATAGGAGTCTCACTAGGTTTGGAAGCAGAGACACAAACTGGATTAATTCAGTTAGGTGCTACATATGTGATAGCCATAATGATGACAGAGAAAATGTTACATGTTGTTGCCTATATTCCTCTTAATAAGACAGATATTTTAATGCATTTCAGAATTATATCAGCACAGTAGTCCTTTATGTGGAGTTAATAACAAATTGCATTATTAATAACAATTGTTCACATTGATATATTTAATATTTAAGTAGTTTGTGAAATTTTTAAAGTTCTTTTGTAAATAAAATTACTTTGTAGGGATGATTTTATTTTTAAACATGGATGGATCAGTTATACCATTATATATTTTATTCACTCTATTTTTTTAGTTGTACTATTTCTGTCTTACTGGTTTCCTGCAACAACCTGTTTTCTTTCTGTAAAGAATTTCTTACACTTTATAGATTTGCAATGCAATTAGTGGATGCATTTCTAATCCTTCTAAACATTCAAATATTGATGTGTAAATCACTCTTCCACCTACACACAATGGGTTCTATTTTATTACATCATATGTAGAATTATCTTATACATACTTACCTGTGGATGTCTAGTTTCTAACTTAATTTCATCTCATAGAGTTGAAACTGTGTTTCAGTTTTTTTCAGTATTATATTTTAGCTTCTGTAGAATGGTTGTGAAATTTCATGTAATACCTTTCTGGGAGAGATGAAAGTAATTAAGAAGCACAAAGGTACCTATTTAATTAGCGTAGTTGTATCCTCAGAAGAATCTTTAGTTGTGAAAAGTCTAAGGGAGCTTGCCCTTAGTTAATTGAATCAGAGCATTTTTCACTTTTTTCATGTCTCTCCACTTTATTTGATTTTGCTATATTCTCCACAATGACTCACTAAAAAAAATTCCAGAGTATATATTTTCTCCTAAGTAATATTTTGTTGAAGCCTGTAAATCTGTGGTCAAATCTAGGATCAATATCAATCCTGTTTTGTTAGCAGGAAGGCACCGAATGTATTTTTATGATAAGAAGGTATTCAAATATGAAAATATATCTCGTTGATCTTTAAGAGTAAGGAATTTAATATGCTGACATCTACTGAACAGTTCAAATGCAGTTTGAGAGCTGCTTAATCTTCTTTTCATGTGGATATTGCTAAACTACAGGTATAGAGCTTGTCTCACATATAGATCCTTGCTTCCCTAGATAATTGTAGTATTCACTAAGATGAACTTTATCTGTTTCAGCTTAATATTTCTTTGAAAGGGCAGTCCTAATTTAGAAGCAAGTGAATAAAAGGCATCATGCTTTTAATTACTTTTAGAAAAGAAGTTAATTCTTTCCCCTTTGAATACTCTAAATTAGATTAAACATTTTGGGGAGAGACAAAACAGAGGGGAGTTGCCAGTGGAGAAGTATGTGGGAACCAAATGTAAAGTTACCAGTCTTTTACAAAATAAAGGAAACCGAGAAAAACAGCAGCTGCCATTTCAGCTCAATAACTCCAGTAACCTCCTAGTGAAATCATTTTGAGACTGCTGAGTGGAAATAGTTTAAAGGTCTATTGTAAAAGAAATAAGAATTTTATTCATTAATTAGATGCGTCAGAGACTGCTTTGAGTTTTTGTAAAAATGAATGACCTTTTATTCCCTGGTTATAGTTACATCCTTAAACTCTTGATTTCCTGTGCCCCATTCCATTTTGCTTTAAGATTTCACCTTTGCAAATACTAGGCCAGTTGCGAAAAGGTTTTCATTTCCCTTTCACTCTAGTAAAAAAGCAGAGTAACTTTTTAAAATTAACACATGACAGGAGGGATATAAATTGCAAAACTGAAATCCCTTGATAATGTATAAGTGATAGAGTGAGGGAACATTTTGTTAATGTGTTTTGCGTTTCTTACCTCAGCAGAGATGGATAGTGAAGATATTTTTGGTCTTATTGTGAATTTTTTTTGTTTTTGTCATAAAATATTGGACTTTCATGGAGATTATTTTCAGTTTTGCTCCTTTACAGTTGAGTTTGGTTCAAAGGCAGATTTATGCCAGCATTTGGAATTTTGCTGTTTAGCATGTATTATGTAGTAATTCACATTTGATTAATTTAAAATTTCTGAAAATGTGAATCTAACATTGAACTATTTTGGCAC
The DNA here is from genome assembly GCF_014754425.2 of Oryx dammah. Lineage (NCBI taxonomy): Eukaryota > Metazoa > Chordata > Mammalia > Artiodactyla > Bovidae > Oryx > Oryx dammah. The sequence goes on from NW_024070196.1 coordinate 24,949,093, forward strand.
AGTGGAAAAAAGCATGCTAAACAAATAAATAGCATAAAAAATTAGAGAGGAAAGTATAAATACTTCAAGATCAAGCAGTTTTCAAAGTTTTAATAGTTGAAAATGTTCAAAGCATTATGACAGTTTCAACTCACTTATTAATTATAGCATTTATCTTCCTAAGAAATAGTTGTCTGTTTTAGATAACATCTTTCAAATTATAGTTTCTTAAAAATAACTATTTTTTAATTTGTTTCAGTTATAATGAATTAGTGTGTGTGTGTGTGTATGTGTTAGTGACTCAGCTGTGTCCAACTTTTTGTGGCCTCATGGACTGTAGCCCCCCAGGCTCCTCTTTCTATGGAATTCTCCAGGCAGGAATGCTGGAGCGGGTTGCCATTCCCTTCCCAAGCCAAGGACCAAACCTGGGTCACCTGCATGGCAGGCTGATTCTTTATTGTCTGAGCCATCTACACATCTTAACCAAAGAGTATACTGTGCAAAAATTTGAGTTCTGCTCCTATTCTCTTCATTCAAGATACCCAATCATCAGGGCCAAGTATTTGAACTTTAGAGGATTTTTCTTTTGGTGTTTGCATCTATATATCTAAATGGCTTGTTTCTATTTCTATTTATGGATTTCTCGGTTTTACATTCTATGTATCCATTAATGTCCCAGAGTAGAAGCTTTTTTTAGCAGTCTGTTCATACATATGAAAACACATTTTCTCTACCTCCATTGTTTCATTAGAGGTTTATCATAACTTTTGGTTAAAACGTTATTCAGTCGTTACATTAATATTTGTTTGTAAGTGTTTCTATCTGAGCTAAATACTATATATTATGAATATAATTGCTTTCTTGTGTGACACTTTATCTGGAGTTAATCACTTGCTTTATTATGTGTTTAGTTTGTATATCCTTATCACTCCAAATTCTCAGAAGTGCCTTAAAATTTTTTCATTACAAATACATCATGTAAATCAGATAATTAGTTTCTTTCTTGCTTTCTTCTTTTTTATTTCCAACTTTAGCGTCTTATGCTATTCTGAAATGGCTATCAATGGAGAGCTTCCTTTCATCATCATCACATCATCCCCCAATTCCCTTTGCTTTTCTCTTTATTGATTTTATTCACTCTTTTTCATTTTGAGAATTATGTGTGGTGCTTATCCAGTCAGTTTTAAATGCAGAATTAAAATGTTGATTTAATGCTCAAAATGAAAGGGTTGATTGGATGCTGTGTGTGCAAGGTCAGCATGAGAATGCAGCACATCCTAATGTTAGGGAGAATCATTTAATTGTGGATTCTTAAATATCAGTGTCTAGAGACCACCTTTATGGCAGAAAGTGAAGAGGAACTAAAAAGCCTCTTGATGAAAGTGAAAGAGGAGAGTGAAAAAGTTGGCTTAAAGCTCAACATTCAGAAAACAAAGATCATGGCATCCGATCCCATCACTTCACGGGAAATAGATGGGGAAACAGTGGAAACACTGTCAAACTGGGCTCCAAAATCACTGCAGATGGTGACTGCAGCATTGAAATTAAAAGACGCTTACTCCTTGGAAGAAAAGTTATGACCAACCTAGATAGCATATTCAAAAGCAGAGACATTACTTTGCCGATTAAGGTCCATCTAGTCAAGGCTATGGTTTTTCCAGTGGTCATGTATGGATGTGAGAGTTGGACTGTGAAGAAGGCTGAGCGCCGAAGAATTGATGCTTTTGAACTGTGGTGTTGGAGAAGACTCTTGAGAGTCCCTTGGACTGCAAGGAGATCCAACCAGTCCATTCTGAAGGAGATCAGCCCTGGGATTTCTTTGGAAGGAATGATGCTAAAGCTGAAACTCCAGTACATTGGCCACTTCATGAGAAGAGTTGACTCATTGGAAAAGACTCTGATATTGGGAGGGATTGGGGGCAGGAGGAGAAGGGGACGACCGAGGATGAGATGGCTGGATGGCATCACTGACTCGATGGACCTGAGTCTGAGTGAACTCCGGGAATTGGTGATGAACAGGGAGGCCTGGCGTGCTACGATTCATGGGGTGGCAAAGAGTCGGACATGACTGAGTGACTGAACTGAACTGAACTGAGAGATCATTTATTTTGAGCTAATTTTCATAGAGCAGAATCTTCTAATCTCTTACAGTCAAATGGGCCTGGGGAATTTTGCTTTTTGCTTTTGACTATGCACACTTTGAATAAGTGGGCAGGTCTTTGCATGGTTAATTGAGAAAAGAAACATAAGCAAGAAGTTTGGAGAAGACACATGTTCAAATACATTAACCTTGAGGTTCTTTTGAAATACAAAATAGCAACCTATGTATAGGACTGGAGCTCCTCAGAGAGATCTGGCTTGAGTTCAGTCGCTCAGTCGTGTCTGACTCTTTGCAACCCCATGGACTGCAGCACATCAGGCCTCCCTGTCCATCACCAACTCCCAGAGTTTACTCAAACTCATGCCTATTGAGTCGGTGATGCCATCCAACCATCTCATCCTCTGTTGTTCCCTTCTCCTCCCACGTTCAATCTTTCCCAGCATCAGGGTCTTTTCCAGTGAGTCAGCTCTTTGCATCAGGTGGCCAAAGTATTGGAGTTTCAGCTTCAACATCAGACCTTCCAATGAATATTCAAGAATGATTTCCTTTAGGATGGACTGGTTGGATCTTCTTGCAGTCCAAGGGACTCTCAAGAGTCTTCTCCAACTACACAGTTCAAAAGCATCAATTCTTCGGTGCTCAGTTTTCTTTATAGTCCAATTCTCACATCCATACATGACTACTGGAAAAACCATAGCCTTGACTAGATGGACCTTTGTTGTCAAAGTAATGTCTCTGCTTTTTAATATGCTCTCTAAGTTGGTTATAACTTTTCTTCCAAGGAGTAAGCGTCTTTTAATTTCATGGTTGCAGTCACCATCTTCAGTGATTTTGGAGCCCCCCCAAATAAAGTCTGCCACTGTTTTCACTGTTTCTCCATCTATTTGCCATGAAGTGATGGGACCAGATGCCATGATCTTAGTTTTCTGAATGTTGAGCTTTAAGCCAACTTTTTCACTCTCCTCTTTCACTTTCTGGTTTAAATATATAGAATTGATTGGATTCACCCAACTACACAGAACAATAATATTCCCTTATCACATGTGCTTATATAAATTTATTTCAATCTTGTGGAAGAGCATGGTGGAAAGCAACATTGCCTGAAATGAGTTCTAAAATGTCATTGAGGCTCCATCTGCATGTCTATTTTGCCATCCCAGGGTGTGGCATTCTTCTACAGAGCCCCAAATTTCTGATGTAGACACTTAATCACAGTGGTGTCTCTGGTAATAAAACAAAGGAAGAGAGGAGGATAGCATAGCTCCTCCCTTAGAAAAAGACCTTGTCAACCTCCAACCCATTCTTTTTCATCTCTTTTACCACAATTTGATCATATTTGTGGTCCTTTATTCTGTGTGGTATCATGGCAGGCTAAAAATAACTTACTAAATTTAAATAAAAGTGAGGGAATGGAGGATGGAGTATGCATCTAACAGTCCTAAATTAAGTCACTGGTGTATAGATTACATTTGCAAATATGGATATGTGTGAATCACAGTATGTATATTAAAAACCTTATTTTTAAGTCAGATTTTTGTGCAGTTGAGCAATGAATGGCAGATGAGGCTCTAAAAAGAGAGACACATCCTTCAAGAAGCTTGCCGGAAAGGTAAGACTGGTAGGGACAGTAGTCCAGAAATTTAGGTTTTGTGGGAGAGGACACTAAAGTGAATTCAGAAAGAGGCGAGTTTTAAAAAAAAGGTAAGACTGATGACCAATTAATATTTATTAAGTGATGCTATTGATACTGAACTGAATGCTTTTATATGCACTAACTATTTGCTGTAGGTATTATTACCATCTTAATTTTTTAAGTGAATAAACTTAGGCCTGGATGATTAAAAAACTGAGACACAGAGTTGCTAAACACCATGGCTGAGAATTTTACTCTAAGCCTCTATGTAAACGTATAACCCCAACCCACCTTACTGTCTTCTTATTTATGAAGCATCTCAACTTTGAACTGCCATCCAACTTACTACTTTCTCTTTAAAAAATGAAGTTAAGGAGCTCAATGAAGCTTAATAGATGGTTTTAGTCAGAAAGGACAGTATATTTGTAAGGTTTCAGTGGAGAAAAACTTTTTAAACACTGCTTAACAGGGGAGGGCTTTACATTTGAATATATTTAGCTTTATTTGGTGTACGATCATTTAAAATTTTAAATAAAAGTTCGCTTATAATGACTATGGTAATGTTTTGTCTGTGTGTGCTTAGTCACTCAGTCGTGTCCAACTCTGTGACCCCATGGACTGTAGCCCTCCAGGCTCCTCTGTCTATGGGGATTCTCCAGGCAGGGATACTGGAGTGGGTTGCTATGCTCTCCTCCAGGGGATCTTCCCAACCCAGGGATCGAACCCAGGTCTCCCTCATTGTAGGCAGATTCTTTACCATCTGAACCACCAGGGAAACCCTATGGTAATGTTTTATTGCAGTTGATTTTGTCTATATGAGGAAGGTGCCGTAGATGTCTGTGTAGTTGGTGACTATATTGTCAGATGGTTTTATTCTTTAGAACCGTGCTATTATACTAGATGTTCAAATAAGTGTACAGAATAGAAAAAGAAAAAAACAAAAAAGGATGGTTTCTTCTTTTTTAGGGAAGGACCAACAGTTTGTTTCTCCCTAAAATCTTCATTTAAGTGGATTTTTCATGGTCTAAAGTTTACCTTAAAAGCCTGATTCTTTGAATGTATTGAGATTATTTCTGTTTCTCTGGTATCATTTCTCACTGACTAATAGTGAAAGACTGATGTATATTTTGTTCCTGTTTTTTAGTCACTAAATCATGTCCGACACTTTTGTGACATTATGGACTATAGCCTGCCAGACTCCTCTGTCCATGGGATTCTCCAGGCAAGAATACTGGAGTGGGTTGCCATTTCCTTCTCCAGGGGATCTTCCTGGACCAGGGATCAAACCTGGGTCTTCTGCATTGGCAGGCAGTTTCTTTACCACTGAGCCACCAGGGAAACCTGATGTATACTAGCAGAATAAGTCCAAATATAAATAAGTAACAGAGACCAGAGGTGTAAACTAGACTAGAAAAGCACCTTTACTTCATGGAATTAAGCCTCTGCTGGGACCAATTGCTTGGTGTTCCTGAAATGAGTCCAAGGCAAGTTAATTTAATTTAAATTTATAGTATCATAACAGTTATCTAACACATTCATCTCATACGACGGTCTTACCTCAAGAACAGTTCATTATTTGTGGCTCATTGTGAGGAGAGGGTGCAAGTGTGTGTAATTATCTGGGCCCTTCATATGCAGCAGTGTATCAAGGTTTTTAAATTACTTAATTTCCCTTTCCTGCAACATTTTCTGGTCGATAATGTTATTCTCATTCTATACATGGGAAAACTAGAAGTAAAAGGTACTATGAATTGTCCAAGGTTTATAAATGCTTGATTCAGAATTGTAACCAAGGCCAATGCCACAGCCTAAGATCTAAAGGACTCACTCTATAATACTGTCTGCAGAATGCCTGCATTCATTTCCTAGGGCTCCTGTAACAAATGACCGCAAATTTAGTAGCTTAAAATAACAAAAATTTGTTTTCTCACAGTTGTGAAGGCCATAAGTCCAAAGTCAAGATGTTGACTCCTCCTGAAGGCTCCAGGGAAGAATCCTTCTGACCTTTTCTAGCTTCTAGTGGCTCACAGTTTTCCTTGGCTTTTGCCAACAGAACTCGAGTTGCCAACTCCACCTTTGCATGGCCTTCTTTCCTGTGTTTGTGTCTCTTTTCCTTTTTTTGTTTCTTATAAAGACATTTCTCATTGGTCTTAGGAACCACGCTAATCCACAGTGATCTTCTGTCAAGATCCTTATCTTAGTTATATTTACAAAATCCCATCTTCCAAATAAGATCACATTATGGGGTTCTGGGTGGACATGTTTTGGGGGACCACTGTTTAACCAATGACAGTGATCAAGGCTGAATTTTTAAAAACATTTTAAAATTGTAAAATATAACAAAAGTATGGAGAAATATGTGATACATGATATACACTATAATTAATAATAATAAAGTGATAAGCTGAGTAGCCACCCCTGGTATGGAGACATAGTACATTTTCAGCACTCTGAAAATGCACTGTTTTCTTTAGTAATCATCTCTCCATCCCTAAGATTATCTGAACTTTATGAGAATCACTTCCTCACTTTCCTTTAAAATTTTACTCATGTAGTAAAATAATACAGTTGTATATGTTTGTGAATTGTATGTAAATGAAACAATTATATATCATTTTGTGTTGTGCTTCCTTTAATTAACATCATACCTATAAGAATCATACACATTGGTAGGCAGAGTGGTTCAGTGGTAAAGAGTCTGCCTGTCAATGCAGGAGACATGGGTTCAATCCCTGGGTCAGGAAGATCCCTTGGAGAGGAAACTGACAGCGCACCCCAGTCTTGCCTGGGAAATGGCATGGACAGAGGAGCCTAGTGGGCTACTGTCCATGGGGTCTTAAAAGAGTTGAATATGACTTAGTGACTAAACAACAGCAATAAGAATCATATATATCACTGACTGGTTATAGTTAATTTTCTTTACAGCTTAAGCTATTCATTTTACTTTTGTTGCATATGTGTGTTATATATATATTTTTTGACTATCATAAATGCTCTTAGTAATTTTTATATATTCTAGTATAGCTGCAGGTTCATGTGAGATATATGCTTATTAGATAATGACAGTTTTTCAAAGCCATTGTAGCAATATAGCTCTCATCAGCAGTTCATGTTGAGTTCACATTGCTTTCACATATTTAATAGCTCATAGTGCTAGATAAAATTTTAGTTATCTGATAATTTCACAGGTGTGCATGTATATTCCATGATAGTGTTCACTTAAATATCCTGAATTACCAACAATATTGAAAATAGTTTCATAGTTTTATTGCATTTATAATTCTTTAAAAACAGTCTCAGATTCCAAACTTTCGTACTCAACCCAAGCCAATGAGAAAAGCTTTATCTCTCAGCTTATGGGATGGGAAAGGGAAGTGTTAAGAAAGTGAGAATATAGATCTTTTGACCAAAGATATATTTTTATCACAAATGAAATACAGCAATGAACTGATAAATTCTGAAGAAAATACAAGATCTGTACTAATAGAGTACCTTCAGATAAATATGCTCATAGTTGTGAGATTTTCTAATTTCCATTTCCCTTCTAGCTAAGGCTATGAACAATTTATGGCTTAATTAATTCTTAAGAACTCTAATATCCATATAAAACAGAATTTTAATGAAAATTTAGTTACTCAAAATAAGATTGAATCTGTCAGACCTGTATTAACCTAGTAAGTGGTAAACTCTCTTCTGCACATTCTCTTACCTGTGGTCATATTTTAGTATTATATCTCAGTTTGAAGATTTTTAGTAGCTTCCAGATTTACAATCCTAGTGTAGATATGCTTCTTTAAAATATTTTTTGTGCTTTATAATTATAATCACATCTCTTTCAGAAGAAGAAAAATAGAAAAGGTGGCCATTATGTATCAGTCTCTCTGGTGAATTATATTCTATCATGCTGCTATTGTCCCAATATATGTCTTACTAGTGGATATAGATTGAAATATGGGTAAATCTATATTATCATTCTACTGGGTGTTGGGGGCTTTCTCTTAAAATCATGCTTTTCAATTTGCTTTGAGTCTCTTTGGCTCCATCTCCTGCTGTTGTAATCATTAGAAGTCCATAGAGAGTGGAATTTCTCAAAATATAGATAGTTTTATTCAGAACATGAGCCCTGCAGGCATTTCTTTTCATTTTTACTTCACTTGGGATATACAGACGCACCTTTGACTTTCATATGCTTATTACAGAGCCTGAACACAGGGTATGTTTCCTTCTGCTCTGAGATACAGATGGCAAAAATCCTCAGTCTGCCAAGAAACTTTATTTGCTTCTAAATTCTGACTGGCCCATTATATGAGTTTGTTATATGAAGATTTTAATAGTGCACATAAGGGTCAAGCATTCTTTGTTGCTGAAATATTAAATCATCCTTTGGTTTTCTTACATCTGACAGTTGTTTTCTACTTCATCTTGAAAAGCGGAAGTTCATGAGCTTTTCATCCGGTGGAGTCGTTGGGTTTTATTCATGCTCAGACTCATTGAAACCTGCCAACCATATAAAAATAGTTGCCAATATGGGAGAAATTTTTCTTGTGTTGTGATAGAAAGGGTTTCACTGTTGAGAATGTGAGCCTAAAATAAAAACATATTCCTCCATTAAAAAGACAAAGAAAAAAAAAACATGGCTGCTTGTCCCAGGTGGCTTTTTACAAGAAAGATGAAAAAAATGGATTATTTGATGACATCTTAGATCTTAAATTATTTTTTGAACTACATGTACTTACAAAACTCGAATATGTGTGTGTGCATGTATGTATATATATGCACATACATGCAAACACACATACATATACATTCAGTGTTCAGTTCAGTTCAGTTCAGTCACTCAGTCATGTCCGACTCTTTGCAACCCCATGAATTGCAGCACTCCAGGCCTCCCTGTCCTTCACCAACTCCCAGAGTTCACTCAGACTCATGTCCATCGAGTCAGTGATGCCATCCAGCCATCTCATCCTCTGTCGTCCCCTTCTCCTCCCGCCCCCAATCCCTCCCGGCATCAAGGTCTTTTCCAATTAGTTACCTCTTCTCATGAGGGGGCCAAAGTATTGGAGTTTCAGTAAGAAACAGTGTTAACTTAATGTCAATGTTAAATTGGATACAAACTTTCTTGGACTTGTTTTCTGTTTTTGACAAACTAAGAAAGCAAGCAAATATTTTTCTTTTTTAAATTTACAAGTGTTTTCTGGGACATAATTGAGATGTAGGTATCTGGATTTAAAAAAATATTCAAAATGACCTGACTTTTTTTTCCAAAGTAAATGTCACTTAGCACAAGTATGGTTTTTCTCCAGTATGGTTTTTCTCCACTACCTGGATTCTTTTGTTGGTTATATTGTTAGCCATCTAATCACCTATAGCAGCAAACATGAGGTCATAGTTAAAAACATTGAAGTCCTATTGATTCTGCCTGTTTGATATTTCCCAGTCATCTCTTTTCCTTCTGTTCAACTGATCTCAGTTCCTAACATTCAAAATTTTTAAAGTTTTTATGTGGCCATTTTCCTTTCCAGTTTCTATCTACTCCAATTCATTCTAAATGCTACTTTCACTATCATTTTTCAAAAATATAGTTCTTATCCCATTATTTTTTCTTCTAGAAGATCTTGTATAGACTCCTGTTATCTTAAGTTTCAAATTCCTAAGAAACTATATAAGTCAATAGAGTAGCCACTAGTTCCATGTGGCTATTTATATTTAAGCTTAAAATTAATTTAAAAAGTAATAAAAGAAATTGAGTTCCTCAATCACAGCCTCATTTTAAGCACTCAGATGACATGCTACAGGCTTCCCTGATGGCTCAGAGGTTAAAGCATCTGCCTGGAATGTGGGAGACCCGGGTTCGATTCCTGAGTCAGGAAGATCCCCTGGAGAAGGAAATGGCAAACTCACTCCAGTACTCTTGCCTGGAGAATCCCATGGAGGGAAAAGCCTGGTAGGCTACAGTCCACGGGGTCGCAAAGAGTCGGACACGACTGAGCGACTTCACTTCACTTCACTTTGACATGCTACTGAATTGATAGTGATTACTGAATAGGGCATGACATCACCAATCTAGAGTATTTCCATCATCGTAAAAGGTTCTGTTAGATCTGCTTTTGAATGTTATACCAACCCTCTATAGCCATGTTGCAGGTTACTTTTCCAGCATCATTTTCTTCTACTCGGTGTCAGCATACCTCTGTGATCCACTTATGTCCATGAACTTATGGTTTAAAGCATCAATCATTCAGTCAGCAAACTTTGAGCACCTTTGGCACTATTCTATTCTAAGCACTGTGAATTAAACCAAGACAAAACAAAACTGCTTTCATGGAATTAACATTGGTGACAAGATTATAAACATCCAAAATATTAAAAATGTAAAATACTCTGTGGCCAGGGATGCTAGAAAGAAGAATAAAAAATTGTAGTGTGCAGAAAACAGTAGGTGACTGGTTACATGGGATGTTCAGGGAACAAAAAAAGGCCTTTATGATGAGGGGATATTTCAACAGAACCCTGAATAAAGTGAGGGATGAACTATATAGCTCCCTGGAGAAATATAAGCCTTTCATCCTATGCCTTCAAGCTTTTGCCCCTTTTACATTTGTGAGAATATCATTTATAGAGGTCACAGCATCATTAAGTGGTATCTCTTATCTTGCACTAAAGATTTTTGGTCTCAAGCCAGAATGTAATCAGCATCACAGACTGTTAGAGCATGAGGCAACCATAGAAATCATCTAATCTAGTTCTTAATTTTAAAAAGGAGGTAGCTGAGATTCAGACAGGTTTAATTGATTTGTTTCAAGTGACAAAGTGAAATAATGGTAAAATGGCAATCAGAACCTTGGTTTCTTGGCTCCTATAGTTGTCCTGTTCAGATGAGAGTTTCTGAGTAATGAAATTCAAGTAAGGAGGACCTCTGAAACCTTTGAGGGGCTTCCAAGGTGGCACAGTGATAAAGAATCTGCCTGCCAATGTAGGAGATTAGATACCTGGGGAAGGATATAGCAGCCCACTCCAGTATTCTTGCTTGGAAAGTTCCATGGACAAAGGAGCCTGATAGGCTACAGTCCATGGAGTTGCAAAGAGTAGGACATGATTGAGTGACTACACACGCATGCACGCTGGAACCTTTTTAAGAATTTATATGCATAGTGAATATGCACATACATATATATATATGAGTGGGTTGCCATTTCCTTCTCCAGGAGATCTTCCCAACCCAGGGATTGAACCTGGGTCACCCAGATTGCAGGCAGACGCTTTATCATCTGAGCCACCAGGGAAGACACACACACACACACACACACACACATACACACACACACACACACAAATACACATACACACTTCAGTTTGACTTTCTTCAGAAGTGTGTTGATGATGATGTTCCAAATGGGCCATTTGTTTTTCTCTACTCTGCAGAGTCTACCTGACCATTCAGTAACATATTTGCAACAATTTCCACCTATAAATATAATTTGAGCCCCAGTACTGAAAACATTTTTAGTATTATGAACACGATACTTACATATATTTGTATGTGCATCTACAGAGTTTGTATATATGCACATCTCTGTAATTAATTGCTTATGCTGCATTTGTGTTCAGAGTGTATTAACAGAATGCCCAGATTTCCTTGTGTATAGTCCTAAATAGCATAAAGTGGTGGATTTTAGCTGAATTATAGCTTTATTCTCCCAATGAAATCCTGAGGAATTGCTCTAAGAATTTTCATAGAAGATGGCATAATAATACAGTTTTTAGAACATCTTTAAAGAACTAGAAGTCTTTAAACTCATCTGTGGTAGAGAAGGGCTAAGACTTTGCTCGTTTATGGAATGCAGGTCCATGGCACATTCTTCAAAGTTAATAGCTTAGTAGTAAAATTTTATTATGCTTATTACTATATTGTCAATGTATAGTAAATGCTTACAGTGTATCTTTATTTAATAATTTTGAAAACGGTGAGTTTAAACACCAAAACTCCAGCTATTTGTATAAAATAAAATTGTATATTTTAAAATATGTTTATATTTTTATAGCATATAAGATATATATATTTATAAAATATGAATCTGATTTTTATAAAATATAAAATGTATAATATATATAATATTGTATATTTCTAAAAGTATATGTGTATAAAAAATATGTTTCAGTGTATAATTTTTGGACAGGAAATTATTTTCTTGTTATATCAATAAAGCTTTCATTTACAGATACCTTTTCAATATACCAGATAATTATTTCTTTTCAGTATGTTCATAGCTACTTATCTTTAATGAATATAATAATTCTTTTTAAAAATATAGAAAGCAATCTGCCAAAACCTTTAAAATGCATTCTGTGGTTCCAAATTCTGGTTAGTTCTCTTTTGGATGTGAATTGTACCTGGTCTGATTAATTTAGTCTTTATGCCTTAATTGTAATTGTACTAAAGCAAATTGAATATCTCATGGGCTATTTATTACAGTTGAAGATACAGTGTAATACACAACTTGCCTGGTGGCTCAGAGGTTAAAGCATCTGCCCGCAACTCGGGAGACCTGGGTTCAATCCCTGGGTCAGGAAGATCCCCTGGAGAAGGAAATGGTAACCCACTCCAGTATTCTTGCCTGGAGAATCCCATGATTGGAGGAGCCTGGTGGGCTACAGTCCACGACTGAGTGACTTCACTCACTCACTCAAAGGGCTTCCAAGGTAGAACTGTACAAAAAAGATCTGTACAAAACTGTACAAAAAAGATCTTCATGACCCAGATAATCATGATGGTGTGATCACTAATCTAGAGCCAGATATCCTGGAATGTGAAGTCAAGTGGGCCTTGGAAAGCATCGCTACGAACAAAGCTAGTGGAGGTGATGGAATTCCAGCTGAGCTATTTCAAATCCTGAAAGATGATGCTGTGAAAGTGCTGCACTCAATATGCCAGCAAATTTGGAAAACTCAGCAGTGGCCACAGGACTGGAAAAGGTCAGTTTCCATTCCAATCCCAAAGAAAGGCAATGCCAAAGAATGCTCAAACTACCACACAATTGCACTCATCTCACATGGTAGTAAAGTAATGCTCAAAATTCTCCAAGCCAAGCTTCAGGAATACGTGAACCGTGAACTTCCTGATGTTCAGGCTGGTTTTAGGAAAGGCAGAGGAACCAGAGATCAAATTGCCAACATCTGCTGGATCATGGAAAAAGCAAGAGAGTTCCAGGAAAACATCTATTTCTGCTTTATTGACTATGCCAAAGCCTTTGACTGTGTGGATCACAATAAACTGTGGAAAATTCTGAAAGAGATGGGAACACCAGACCACCTAACCTGCCTCTTGAGAAACCTGTATGCAAGTCAGGAAGCAACAGTTAGAACTGGTTCCAAATAGCAAAACGAGTACATCAAGGCTGTATGTTGTCACCCTGCTTATTTAGCTTCTATGCAGAGTACATCATGAGAAACGCTGGACTGGAAGAAACACAAGCTGGAATCAAGATTGCCGGGAGAAATATCAATAACCTCAGATATGCAGATGACACCACCCTTATGGCAGAAAGTGAAGAGGAACTAAAAAGCCTCTTGAAAGTGAAAGAGGAGAGTGAAAAAGTTGGCTTAAAGCTCAACATTCAGAAAACGAAGATCATGGCATCCGGTCCCATCACTTCATGGGAAATAGATGGGGAAACAGTGGAAACAGTGTCAGACTTTATTTTGGGGGGCTCCAAAATCACTGCAGATGGTGATTGCAGCCATGAAATTAAAAGACGCTTACTCCTTGGAAGAAAAGTTATGACCAACCTAGACAGCATATTCAAAAGCAGAGACATTACTTTGCCGACTAAGGTCTGTCTAGTCAAGGCTATGGTTTTTCCAGTGGTCATGTATGGATGTGAGAGTTGGACTGTGAAGAAGGCTGAGCACCGAAGAATTGATGCTTTTGAATTGTGGTGTTGGAGAAGACTCTTGAGAGTCCCTTGGACTGCAAGGGGATCCAACCAGTCCATTCTGCAGGAGATCAGCCCTGGGATTTCTTTGGAAGGAGTGATGCTGAGGCTGAAACTCCAGTACTTTGGCCACCTCATGCGAAGAGTTGACTCATTGGAAAAGACTCTGATGCTGGGAGGGTTTGGGGGCAGGAAGAGAAGGGGACATCAGAGGATGAGATGGCGGGATGGCATCACTGAGTCGATGGACGTGAGTCTGAGTGAACTCCGGGAGTTGGTGATGGACTGGGAGGCCTGGTGTGCTGTGATTCATGGGGTCGCAAAGAGTCGGACACGACTGAGCTACTGAACTGAACAGTGTAATACATCACTCTTTGAATGTTTTTTGGGGAAAATATACATACGTGAATGATTATATACTGTCAGTTTAAAATAGTCTTTAATTAATGACAGCGTGTGTCTATCATGAAAAATATTCTACAACAATTTTACCCACAGGTGAAACGTGTTTGGAATGTCCCAAATTTTGTATCATGAATCGTCTCTGCCATTCTCAGAGTAATGACACTCTTCTCGGCAGGCCTGAGTACACTCTTTAGCTCTCAAAGAAAAATATGACTAAACAGTGTACTAAAATACATATAGTTGAGCCACCAGTCAAATGTTCATTTTTTTTTTAAGCATGGGCTTAGTAACAGAATTCTGATATTAAAGGTCAGTTTTCAGATGAACTCTCATTCAGGGAAGTTTATAAGCTAGCATATATTATATAAGGACAAAAAAATCAATTGCATATCAATGTCATGCTTTAAAGCACCACATTCTTTTTTTTTAATAAAAAATTATGAGCTTTTTTTGATCCCTAATCCATGGTTTTTCAGATTCTTTTCTAAATGCACACTATGTGAAATGAAGGCAAAGATGAAACAAAAATGTTCTTAAAAGGAAGATAAATTATATGAAAATATAGGAAAATGAAAGAGTTCAAATAGATAATCTAAAAATATTTCCAAGGTAATTTTTCTTTTATTTTTAAGTAGTAAATTTTCTGAGATTCAGAATCAACATCTAGTCTGTGTGTCATAAATATAACATTTCAAATGGTGCAGGAGACACATTGTTACCGTTCTAGACACTGAGTGATGAATGTGAGCATAACCTAAGGAAGAATTCATATGAAGATTCCAAAACTAAGCTTGTGGGCCATGGCTTGGGGTGATGGGTATTAGAAGGAAAGGCCGGTGTTTTACTACTGTCAGCAGCATCACACCCCTTGCCCTGCTCACCTGTCTACTGATACTTTTGTAGCCCCAAGATTTATGGAAAAGGCAAGAGAAAGCAAAGCCTCTCTTGATGTAATCCATCTCATTACCATCACAGATCAAGTGTTAGCAAATGGTAATGTTTTCATCAAGTTGCTGTCTTAACAGCAACAAACCACAGGTTTTATTTCTCTAAGGAGAGACTTGAGTAGTTAATAGAATGAGTATAGACATAACATCATAATAATGGTAGTAAATGTCCTAATGTATACACAACACTGTTTTAGTGATGCTCAAATTAAGATGTTTGATAAATAGAAGAGTTTCAGGTAGCCCTGACCTTTGCCTATACTGTCAATAAAGGGAATGGTTTAAACACTTTAAATATTAGGCCATCCAGGACCGTGGATCTCTTTGAGGTTACCAACAGACATTATTCTTTTGTGGTTCCTCTTTTCTGTTCATCTCTATATGATATTGCTTGAAAGTCATAGAAAATCTTCTTTCAGCTTTAACAAAGCCATTGAATCTACATCACTGGTAGGAATCTTTAAAAAGTTTTAGAATGATAGTAACTGTATCTGTAAAGTACCTCATATGTTAATTCTTTTCAAATACCAGTTGTCATTTTTATTTGCTTGTGAAAGATGAGTGTAGGAAGCTTTGTGGTAATTTTTGTGTGAGTTTGAGGAAAAAGACAGCATGCATCCATATATATTTTGGTACCCGTTTCAGGAAATATCAGTATTTTTTGGTTGCAGCACATGGTAAAAATATGGTAGAAACTAGAAAAAAAATAATTACAATAGTTATTGCCCTCATAGATAATCCTGGGTACATTACTTAGTGGCTATGAACATAGAGGCATTGATGCCAGTACGTTGTTTGCTTTTTGTGGTTTTTTGTTTTTCTTTTTTAATACCAGAGAGTTCTTTGCCTTTACTTGGTGTCTGGTTCTTGAAATTCACTCATAAAATGGGAAGAAGTTTCCTACTTTCAGAATTTTGAAATCTGTGTTTTCAACTCTAAACCATATGTATGGTCTGGTTTGTCTGTTTTTGAAATTTACGTGGCAGAATTTTTCAGTATGAACTTTTTTGCATGGTGTTAGTATGACTAAAAACCATGTTTATGAAATTTGTCCAGATCATTGCATGTAGAGTTAATGTTTACCTTTCATTTCTGTGTATTGTTCTCGTTATGTGCATTATGTTACAGTATATTAACAGTGAAACCCATTTGACTTTGGGCCTTTGGGTTGCTTTTATTTTTATAGGCCGTTTGGATATTTCTTGCTGTGAAGTGTCTGTTTAGCTGTTTTCCCCAGTTTTCTTCCTTCATTGTGTTGTCTGTGTCTTCTTATTGATCCTCAGTATAAATCCTTTGTCAGTTTCACATGTTGAAACCCCTTTTCTGTTCTGTGATGTCTATTTACTTTCTTCATGCTGGCCTTGATGACTGTTTTAGGTGGATATATATATATATATATATATTTGTATTTTTGCTTTGTAGTTAGTGCTTTTCTGTTTTATTTTAGGTATTTTCTAAGGTTATATCTCCTAGGTTATCCTCTGCAGGCTTTGTAGGCTTTTTGTTGTTTTGTTTTGTCTTAACATGTAAGTCTGTAATTCACCTGGTGTTATTTTATTTTTTTGCCTAGTGTGATGGTACAGTCCAGTTTTATTTATTCCATGTAGATACCTACTCATCCCATTTCTTCATCCTGTACCCGCCTCATCCCATCCTTCTAGACTGTCACAGAGCACTGGCTTTGGTTGCCCTGCACCATGTGTCAGACTCCCAGTGGCTATCTATTTTACATATGTTCATATATATGTTTCAGTGCTATTCTCTGAAATCATCCCACCTTCTTTTCTCACTGAGTCTAAAATTTTTGACCATCTTAATTTATCCCAGAAAATATTCATTTTGGATACTAAAACAAAGTGTTCTTCCATTTTTGTTTTTAAGACACTCAGCCTATTTGTGCATAAAGTACTAGTTAATCTGCAGATGTTTAGTTGTGTAAATTTTTCTTTCCTTCTTAGCAAAAATAATGATAGTGAAGCTTCTTTTAATAAAAGGCATATCTGCTTACCACATGATTACTTTCCTTTTTAAAAAAAATAATCTATTTATACTACCCTTCAGTTCCATTTTAAACCTATAGCAACCACTTTATACCCATCTTCACTATTAATGCTTTGGCATCCTTTCCATATACTAACTCTGAAGTTGTGGTTAATGAGTATGTTGATTATTCACATTTTCCATTTAATCATAATAGTTATCTCAGTATTGAGAAGTATGAAGCCTATACACTGAGCCCATGTCAGGTTTCAAAACAGATCCTCACAGCTTTTAGTCTCAAACATTTTCATAGTATTGAAAATTATTGGGGCAAACAACAAAAAGTTGTTTTTTGGAGGGCTCTTATGTAACAGTATTTATACCATGTTCGAAATAAAAACATATCTTCAAACTCTTTTAAAGTTTATTTAATTGCATGTTAATATAAATATGATATTATTATGAAAAATAATAATTTTAAAACCAAAAGGTGAGGGGTGGCATTGCTTTACATTCTTGCAAATTTTAATGTCTGCTTTCATAGAAGATAGGTTATCATCTCAGTTTTTACATTCAGTCTTTTATGATCTCATCTGTTTTGTAGCCCCTGGAAACTGCCACTGCATTCCTGTGAGAGGAAGAGTATGAAAAAGGCAAATGATGCCTTATTATTATTAGAAAAATATATTTGACCTTGTAGACCCCCTGAAAAATTGTTTTTTGGAGTCACTAGGAGTCCTTTAACCACACTTGAAGAACCACTGTGATTGAAGAATATTATCCTACTCATTGGGTGAATTTTATGTTGATCTCTCTATTCCACATCTCCTAAAATCAGTTGCTTGTAAATTTTTATATTCCATTTGTACACTAATGGATTGCTGATGGTACCAAGATCAAAGCATGATATTATTGCTGTCTCTAAGTTTGCATGTGCTATTCCCACTGCTAAGGAAGCCTTTGGTCATCTTTCAAGTTTCTCAAATGTCACTTATTCTGTGACATATTAATCACACCTTTGTCTTTCATGTTATGTACTTCACACATACTTTTATTATTTATAACCAGGCAGGTATTAATTATAGTCTTTAAGCCAAGATGTGTAAAGTATAAATGAAAATGAAAACTTAATTTCTTTTTAGAACTTATTTTGCAATCACCCTTTAGCTTTCTAACTTTACAGGAAATCCTGTCTTCTGTCTGGTAGGTTCTCCTTTCCAACCTAGTGTCCCTCCAGAGTCTGAGAGGCCTACTTGGTGCCCAGGGAATGAATGAATGCTTCTGGTGACTATGACTGTCTCTGCTGATATTCCCGTCACCAACATTTAACAGTGGCAACCTACTTGTTCGCCACTTTTTAACTGTTCCCATACCATATTTGTGGGAAGTCTGGTGGTGCAATGGTAAAGAATCTGCCTGCCAACCAGGAGATACAGGTTTGATTCCTGGGTCAGGAAGATCCCCTGGAGAAAGAAGTGGCAACCCACTCCAGTATTTTCCTGCCTGGGAAATTTCATGGACAGAGGAACATGGTGGTCTACAGTCTGTGGGTCACAAGAGTTGGACATGACTTAGCGACTAAAACATCACTATTCTATGCTTGCAGTCACAAAATCTCTGCTGAGGCTGGTGACCAGTGACCAAGGTCACTTGTTCTTGCATTGCTCATGGCCACCCCTCGTGGAAGCCTTGGGTCACTGTCCTGTCACTGTTAGTGTCCATAGTTTTGGGTACCCACCACTTGAGAAAAACTGTAATTTAAGTTTAACCCCAACTTGCCTCTTGCTTTTCCAAGACCCTTTTTGCTTTGCAGTTAACACTATGATGCACGCTGGGTCTAGGATCTACAAATCAAATGTTAAAAATTCTGGAAAGCTCTTTTCTTTTCTTCTGGTTTCATTCAGTTCAGTTCAGTTCAGTCGCTCAGTCGTGTCTGACTCTTTGCGACCCCATGGATCACAGCACGCCAGGCCTCCCTGTTCATCACCATCTCCCAGAGTTCACTCAGACTCACGTCCATCAAGTCAGTGATGCCATCCAGCCATCTCATCCTCGGCCGTCCCCTTCTCCTCCTGCCCCCAATCCCTCCCAGCATCAGAGTCTTTTCCAATGAGTCAACTCTTCGCATGAGGTGGCCAAAGTACTGGAGTTTCACCTTTAGCATCATTCCTTCCAAAGAAATCCCAGGGCTGATCTCCTTCAGAATGGACTGGTTGGAACTCCTTGCAGTCCAAGGGACTCTCAAGAGTCTTCTCCAACACCACAGCTCAAAAGCATCAATTCTTCGGCGCTCAGCCTTCTTCACAGTCCAACTCTCACAGCCATACATGACCACAGGAAAAACCATAGCCTTGACTAGACGGACCTTAGTCGGCAAAGTAATGTCTCTGCTTTTGAATATACTATCTAGGTTGGTCATAACTTTTCTTCCAAGGAGTAAGCGTCTTTTAATTTCAATGCTGCAGTCACCATCTGCAGTGATTTTGGAGCCCTCAAAAATAAAGTCTGACACTGTTTCTCCATCTATTTCCCATGAAGTGATGGGACCGGATGCCATGATCTTCGTTTTTTGAATGTTGAGCTTTAAGCCAACTTTTTCACTCTCCTCTTTCACTTTCATCAAGAGGCTTTTTAGCTCCTCTTCACTTTCTGCCATAAGGGTGGTGTCATCTGCATATCTGAGGTTATTGATATTTCTCCTGGCAATCTTGATTCCAGCTTGTGTTTCTTCCAGTCCAGCGTTTCTCATGATGTACTCTGCCTATAAGTTAAATAAGCAGGGTGACAATATACAGCCTTGACGTACTCCTTTTCCTATTCAGAACCAGTCTGTTGAATACCTGAAGTGTGGATCTTTCTGCTTTCTCGAAGGGTAATCAGTAGAAAACACAAAGTCTGAAGTATGGGAAAGATATCACTGATTAATCTAACAATATAGTACCTAGCCATGTATGTATTAAGCATGGTTATTTTATCTATTAGTTTTTATCATTGCACCTCCCTCCCCAACACATGCACGAATGCCCATACAACTCATGATGTTGGTATGGGCACCTGTGTGAACATCTGTGTCACAGCTTTTAGAATCAAAAATAATGACCAGCATAGAGTTGAATTTTTGTAAATGTTTAAGGCATTCTAAAAATATAATTAGGGGAAATTGAAGATGATTCAAAGAAATGGAATAATGTCCCATGCTATTGTATTGGAAAACTTAATACTGTTAAAATGACCATATTGCCCAAAGCAGTCTACACATATTTACTGTGCTGTCTATCAAATTACCTTTTTTGCACTTTTCACAGAACTAGAAAAAATAATCCTAAAATTCATATGGAACCATAAAGACACAGAATTGCCAAAGCAATACTGGGGAGAAAGAACAAAGCTGGAGTCATAACTCTCTGATACTTAAGATGATACTACAGTGCTCCAGTAAAGCAGAGTGGATCTTTGGCATGATATTGGCACAGAAATAGACATATGGATCAATGCAACAGAAGAGCCCAGAAATAAACCCATGCATCAACAGTCAATTAATCTTTGGCAAAGGGGGCAAGAATATACAATGGAGAAAAGACCATCTCTTAAGCAATGGGTGTTGGGAACGTTGGACAGTCCCACGTAAATCAGTGAAGTTAGAACACATCCTCACACCATACACAAAAATAAATTCAAAATGGTTAAAGACTTGTATATAAGATAGGATACTTTTAAACTCCTAGAAGAGAACATAGATGAGGCATTCTCTGACATAAATTATACCAATATTTTCTTCAGTCAGTCTCCCAAGGCAATAGAAAAAAGCAAAACTAAGCAAATGAGATCTAATCAAGCTTATAATCTTTTGCACGACAAAGGAGACCACACACAAAACGGAAAGACAACCTTCAGAGCAGGAGAAAATGTTTGCCAATATTGTGACCAACAAGAGCTTAATTTCTAAAATGTACAAACAGCTCATGCAGCTCAACATCAAAAACAAACAAACAGTGCAATCAAAAAATGACAGATGACCTGAATACATATTTCTCCAAAGAAGACTTACAGATGGCCAGCGAATGTGTGCTCAGTTGCTCAATCAAGTCCAACTCTTTGTGATACTGTGAACTATAGCTGGCCAGGTTCTTCTATCGATGGGATTCCCCAGGCAAGAATACTGGAGTGGGTTGCCATTTCCTGCTCCAGAGGATCTTTCCTGACCCAGGGATTGAATCCATGTCCCCTGCATCTCCTGCCTTGAAGGCAGGTTCTTTACCATTGTGCCACCTTAGAAGTCCACAGATGGCCAATAGGCACATGAAAAGATGCTCAACATTGGCAATTATTAGACAAATGCAAATCAAAACTATTAATTAGGTATCACCTCACACCAGTCAGAATGGCTATCATTGATAAGTCTACAAATAATAAATTCTGGAGAGGGTGTGGAGAAAGGAGAACTCTCCTAATCTGTCAGTGGGAATGTAAATTGGTATAGCCACTATGAAGAATAGGATGGAAGTTCCTTCAAAAACTAAATATAGTGTTGCCATAAGATCTGTCAATTCCATTCCTGGGCATATATCTGGAGAAAAGTATCATTTAAAAAGATATGTGCACCTCAGTTTTCATAGCAGCATTATTTACAATAGCCAAGACATGAAATCAACCTAAATGTCTATCAATAGATAAATGGATAAAGAGGTAGTACATATTGTAAGGTAGACCATTACTCAGCTGCAAAAAAGAGTGAAATAATACCATCTGTAGCAACATAGAGCACTCTCATATTATATTATCTAATGATAACAGAGATGATCAGACTAAGATTATCAGAAGTAGGTAAGTGAAGTCAGAGAAAGACAAATACCATACAATATCACTTATATGTGGAATATAAAACATGATGACTTCCTCAGTGGCTCAGCAGTAGAGAATCCACCCGCCAACGCAGGAAATGCAGGTTTCATCCCTAGGTTGGGAAAAGCCTCTGGAGGAGGACATGACAACCCACTCCAGTATTCTTGCCAGGAAATCTCCAAGGACAGAGGAGGCTGGCAGGCTATGGTCTGCTGCTGCTGCTGCGTCGCTTCAGTCATGTCCGACTCTGTGCAACCCCATAAACGGCAGCCCACCAGCCTCCACTGTCTCTGGGATTCTCCAGGCGAGAACACGAGTGGGTTGCCATTTCTGCATGAAAGTGAAAAGTGAAAGTGAAGTCGCTCAGTTGTGTCCGACTCTTCGTGACCCCATGGACTGCAGCCTACCAGGCTCCTCTGCCCATGGGATTTTCCAGGCAAGAGTACTGGAGTGGGGTGTCAATGCTTTCTCTGAGGCTATAGTCTATGGGGTTGCAAAGAGTTGAACATGACTGAGTGACTGAGCATGCACGTTGCTCACTAAATGGTAGCTATTTACTTTCCTTTTTTGTTTTCCTCTGACTATAGATCGTGAGGGTCTGTAGCACAGCTACATGCAACTATGAGAAATACCACTTCGCTCTGCTGCCAATAAATTCCGTTTGAACCAAGAGGAAATCTAGAATGTTCTTGCTTAATGTACTTAATAAAATAACTTGTAGCAGAAGATAGGTGGGGGCAGAATGATTCTCAAATATCTCAGGAACGTACCTCACAGGAAATGATGGGGAGAAATCTGAATGTCCCAGTAATTTTAAGATTTTTTCTGACTTCTTTGTTTTTGTGTGGTTTATCCCATGGTCACTGTGGGCTGTGTTCAATGATAAACTCAAAGTATGTTTTGACAGATCTTGCTCAACTTCTTGAGGTATATTAACATGTACAACATAAGATCTCTTCCTGCATAAAAATTAGTCTTTATTATATAATGAAAGGAGAATTGCACTGAGTTTTTTATAAATATTTTAGATAGCATGATTCATGAATTATAATTTATTGTACAATTTATTATAAAACTGCTGTAGACAACTGATGGATTTTCAGACTGGAAATGTGTTTGGGTAATTTTGTCCAACACAAAAATCCAATACTGTAACATCTTTAATGTAAAAGTCTTTCTTGTGTTCATGCTTAAGAAGGTGGAGTCTAATATCTGTGTTTTAATCTTGCCTCTACATTTGCCAGTGAGAAAATTCTTACGTTTTCTGATCCCCAGTTTTCACATCTGAAAAAATGAGCTAGAAATGGGACCTTGTCATAGTTTGATTTTGATTAATAAGTGAATAATTTATATAGGATGACGAGTGCCTAGCACATTGTAAGTATTCATTAAATGTTAACCATAATAATAAATTAACTTCTAACATCTGTCCTCAGAATATATCCATATACAGTGCATGAAATATTATTCAAATTTTAAGAACTACTTTTGTCTTTCATCCAGAAATATGCTGAATGATTATAATACATTTGGGAGATAGATTAGGTCATAGAAATATCCCTTACTTTCTAGTCTTAGATTTCAGAAATTAAAATTTGAATTTAGAAAAGTTAATATTCTTACTTGTAAATACTATCTTTATCATTTGATTTTACCATACACATTTACTTGACATCCTTATTAACAATTCTTTTCATATGATGATAAATCAGAATAAATCCCCATCACATTTGTTTGATGGCTACATAAATATGTGATAAAAGTCCCCTTTCTCTGAATTTGGTATAAATATACTTTTCATTCTTAGATGGGTACAGGAAGTAGGTAAGTTTTCTGTTTTTTTTTTTTGTCTACTCAATCCAAGGTTTGTACAGTGATTAGTATTGATATCATTGAAATTCTGAGATCTATTTACCTTTAATGGCAACCCACTCTAGAGTTCTTGCCTGGAGAATCCCAGGGACGGGGGAGCCTGACGGGCTGCTGTCTATGGGGTCACACAGAGTCGGACACGACTGAAGTGACTTAGCAGCAGCAGCAGCAGCATACTCACTGTTAACTTGCCTAAGAGTTCATCTAAGCTTGGGTGCAGGTCAGCACTGATAAGCAATTTAGCAAGTTTTCATATTTGACATGAGAGCTTCTGTGAACATAGATTTTCTACTCTATTAATATTGTCAACTGGACGGTTTCCTGACATTCTTAAAAAAAATGGGAGCTGTATTTACTATTATTCCAAAGACAGATCACTTGACTACTCTGAATGGAAAATATTTCACTGGCTAGTGGAATTTTTCAAGATGTATTGTTATAGTTAGAAAATTTAATAAGAATCAGTAAGGTTAATTTAATTTAATTTAATTGAAGCTTCCTTTGGATATAAATTTAGCAGCTGTATTACACTCAAATCAAGAAGATGGCTGCCTTTATGTGTTTATATTTTAAATTAGCAAATATTTTCTTGAAAGGTTGTACTATAATGTGAAAGCACCATAAAGGACAGTCTCTCTTTCTCTTTTTCTTTCTTTCATAAAGAGGGGAATCTTTAAATTGTGACTCTTTAAACAAATGTAAAACAGAGGCCACTTCTGAAATGAAGGATTCTGTCAAAGTAGTTCTAGGAAGCTAAACCCATTTGCAGGAAAATGAAAACAACATTTCATTAATTTACTCAGCAATAGCATAGTGGTTAAGAGCAGGTTCCATATAGTCATGTGCTCGGGGTTTATCATCCTGTCCCTCCCACCATTCCCCCGAATCAAATTATTTCTGTGTGCTTCACTTTCCTCAGCTTTAAAATGGGGCTAAAAATGGTACCACCTCACTAGGTTGTCATGAAGGACCACTGAATGTATCTTTATTTTCTTATTTGTAAGACACTAGGAATTGTTCCTGGCAGGCCTGGTAAACATGTAAAAAAGGTCACTTCATAAATACATCAAGTTATTTGTTGCTAAAGTGTGCCAAGCACTGAATTTAGAGAAACAAGTAATATAGTCATATTCCTGTTCTTCTAAAGATTACAGCAGCGAGTTGGTATAATTCAATCCTGGGAGGGGAGAGGGAAGTAGGGAGTGGAGAAGAAGAGATGGAGGAGAGAGAGAAAAGGAGACAAAGAAAAATAGGGTAAAACAGAGACAGATAACTTAAATAATTATAAATTATGTAACTTCTTTGAAAAAAAAAAAAGCCAACAAGGTGCCGAGTTAGAGACTAAGTAGGGTATATGCTTGCTCCTTGGCAAGAAAGCTATGACAAACTTAGACAGCCTATTAAAAAGCAGAGACATCACTTTGCCGACAAAGGTCCATATAGTCAAAGCTGTGGTTTTTCCAGTAGTCATGTACAGATGTGAGAGTTGGACCATAAAGAAAGCTATGTCAAAGAACTGATGCTTTTGAACTGTGGTGTTGCAGAAGACTCTTGAGAATCCCTTGGACAGATAGGAGAGCAAACCAGTCAATCTTAAAGGAAATCGACCCTGAATACTCATTGGAAGGACTGAAGCTGAAGCTCTAGTCCTTTGGCCACCTGATGCGAAGAGCTGATACATTGGAAAAGACCCTGATGGCTTGGAAAGATCGAGGGCAAGAGGAGAAGGGGGTGGCAGGAACTGAGATGGTGGTATAGCATCACTCACTCAGTGAGCATGAGTTTGAGCCAACTGTAATAAATAGTAAAGGATGGGAAAGCCTGTGTGGTGCAGTCCATGGGGTTGCAAAGAGTCAGACATGACTTACCCACTAAAGAACAACAACAAGGGCATTTGTCAGATATTGAAGAAGAATTTCGTTAGAAGACCCAAAAATCAAGATGCAAAGATGCACTCTTTTCACAGTGTTTTAGAAAAAGGATCAAGCATGTAAGAGTGGAAGCAGGACTTTACATGTAGAAGAAGGCCATGAACCAAGGCATATAGGCAACCTCTAGAAGTTGGACAAGGCCAGAAGTGAATTCTTCCCTTAGAGCCTCCATAAAGGAACACAGTGCTGTTAACACATTGATTTCAGTCTAGTGAGACCCATATCAGACTTCTTACCTCCAGAAGTGTAAGATACTAAATGTGTGCTCTTTTAAGACATTATCATGGTAGTTATAGCAGCAATACGAAAATAACATACTGCCACCCGAAAATTCTGTTTTTACTTAAAATATTGGAAATTTCAGAGAAGTTATATATCTTGAGATAGAAAATGAAAGGTCATTTTTAAGTATGACAATGTATCTTCCTCAAATCTGACCATCTACAGCAATGGGACACTGCCAGATTTTAGAGTATGGTTGCTACAGTTTAAGGATTTCACTCTGGTAGGCAGGCAGTGGGGGAATAGTTAAGTATCTTTCTGTTTTATTTTGTGTTTTAAGAAGCTGATTTATTTTGGATGTGAAAAAGGGATTAGATTTTTAAAATAAAATTCTTAAACATTTTAATGAAG
The DNA here is from genome assembly GCF_014754425.2 of Oryx dammah. Lineage (NCBI taxonomy): Eukaryota > Metazoa > Chordata > Mammalia > Artiodactyla > Bovidae > Oryx > Oryx dammah. The sequence continues at coordinate 24,975,348 of NW_024070196.1, forward strand.
AATAACTACCATAGCAACAATAGTCTTATTTTTAAAAAATAAATCTTTGTGTCTTTTTTTTTCTTCTTTCATAGATATTCTAGTGGGTGTTTGGGAAAAACTGTCAAAAACTGTTTCCTTATTGTCATTTTAATTATGAATTGAATATTTCACTCATTGAAAGAGCATGTCAGGTGACATCAGCATGTGCCTATTGATGGGTATAAAAAATATCAAATGATAAAACAGTTTAATATGAGTTTGATTTCATTTATTCAAGGGAAAACAATTCATAGATTGGGGCAGTACAGTGCCTCACAAGCAATTTGGAGCAAGAGAAAGTTTACTTAGAAGCAGCAACAGAGAAACAGAGCACCGGTGGCTAGGTCAGATATTTCCTGATAAGACTGTGTGTGTGTGCCTGGATTAAATAGCTTCAGTTGTGTCCTGCTCTTTGTGACCTTATGGACTAAGCCCACTAGGCTTCTCTGTCCATGGGATTCTCCAAGCAAGAATACTGGAGTGGGTTGCCATGCCCTCCTCCAGAGGATCTTCCCGACTTAAGAGTAGAGCCAGTGTCTCCTGTGTTGCAAGTTGGTTCTTTATCCACTGAGCCACCTGCGAAGCCCACTTACAAGGCTGACAGGTCCTATTTTCTTGAGTAAGTTAAGCTAGCTAAAGCCGAATTGGAGGACTGTGATTGCTCTTTGTTGGATTTCCTTACTGGTATTTCCCAAGAGTGCACACTGACCTTGGTTTAGATTTCTGACCTGGGCTTGGCTACTGGGGTCAACTCCACCTTGTGTATCCTGATCTAGGAATTAACTTTTAACAAAGTATATATTTTATCATAGCCCCAGCAAGCTAATTTGCATCAGTGTGTAATCAGAGTCAAGGCTTGTTTTAATTTAGATTCTGAATGAGACAAAATTAGTACATAAATTCTGATCTAAGAATATTTGCAAGTTGCATTATCTCTTGAGATACCAAGACATTATTACATATTTATGTATCAAGCAGTTTAAAATAATTCTGACACTTTTATGAATCTCTACCTGGAAAAACCTATAGCTTCTCCTTCTGAAAACACTTGATTATTCTGTTTCTGTCCCTGGGTCGCTCTCATTTATTAAGTGCCTTATGAACAACTTGGGCATGGTCCATCACCTCTACATATTTCTGTGGAGGACATCCATCAGTTACATTATTTCGATTAATGTGTACCTGAAGATTGGAAAAGAAGAATGTTCTTTATTATTTCTAATGGTTTTCCCTCATGTTTAAGTTGAGAGTGAGACTCAGACCGTGGCTCTAGAGCATTTTTCTCTTTAAAAAAATGTAGGAAGACAAACATTTTTTGTAATATAAATGTTATATCTCTTTATATATGGAACATGATCTTTTAAATTGAAAATATCCAAATGAATTTAAATGCTGGAATAGTCTAGTTTGTATTATTAATTGATTAATAGCCCATTCAGCTTTTACTTTGATTATATTAATGAGTTATAAGCATTGCCCTTTCTGCATTCATGGGCAGCATAGCTGACTTTTAAAGGACTATTTCTGGCTTCACTGACATTTGTAGTGACCACTATTCCTTTCAGTCACTTGCTTCCTTTCATGATTCTTTCTTTCTTGGCTCAATGAGAAACAATATTTTCAGGATTCATATTCAAGTATTATGAACACAGACATTGGAGCCCTGGCCCACTTCACATGCTTAATTATAATTTATATAGTAGATGATATTAAGTTTTAAATTGAGTTTTCTATTTATGAATTCAATAGGATCTTCCTCCAACTTAAGAGTAAAATAGAAATCCTGCTCCCTGCAAATATTTTTTTCAAAAAACAAAAGATCAAAAGAAGAAAACAGCATCTTACTTGGCCTTAAGTTGATTTATATTTTGAGCCAGACTTGAATAAATAGAAGCAGTAATTATAGTTCATAGATTATTCAAAACAAAGTAAACATTATTTATTCTTGCTTTCCAATTTTGCATTTTAAAACTTATTTTCTTACCTGCTGATTACAGTCCTGCCACATTAATATACTTATGTTAGTTCTCATATTAAAACCAATTAAAATGTATGATTAAAGTTTAATTTCTATTTTATTTCAGCTGAACTAAGGTTCTGAAAAATCTTCATATTTCCCTTTAAAATAGAACATTAATCACAGCTACCAAATATTAATTAATTTATAAAACTTCAGCATTTTAGGAATTTTCTATTCACAAATCAGATATTTTCCACGTTAGGTTAGAAAAATCATTCAAATAATATTTCAATGCATTGCAATATATAGAGATTTATTATTAACTCTGACTGTCATATCTATAAAACATAATCCCAGAATGTCAGTCTTGCTCTGAAATATAAATCTCTATAGATAAATGTTCATATGTTGGAAGTGAAGGTATTTTTCTTTCTTAAATAGACCCAGAATTAAACTCAAGACATATTTCTCAGTGAATGAAAAATTTTGAATCAGAGATGTAGATGACATATTCGTTAGATTTTTTTATTTCAGAAATACATAACTCTGGTTACCCTGAATAAAACAGTAAAATTTTTAGAAAAGTATCTGCTAAATCATGGAATTTCAAGGAGTGCTGTAGAACTAGGTTTGGACAAAGATCTGTGTCAGCACAATAACCCAGGATGTCTGGTCAGAATGTCACACTTGTTCTATTTTGATTTGACTCTTATTGTTACAGCTGCTGTTGCCCCTGGACACATAACTCCACCAGTTGACATGCTCTTTGATTTGACACTGTGTCTTTGTATAAATTTCTCAGATTTCATATTTCAGAACTCAAGCCAGGAGAATCTGAGTGATCAGTCATGGGCCAACACCCCATTCTCTGTTTACCTAGGACAGGGGAGAAGGAATGTCTGCTCTCCTTAAGTCTTATCTCTGGCCATCTCTCTTTCAGGAGAAATGCCAGCCAAGTGAATTACTTACAGTTCTGCCTACAGAGAAGATTTTCCTTCATTGTCTTCTGGAGCCACCTGAGTGTGGTGGAACTGTTATGGCAGTTTTACATCTGAATTATACCAATATGTGGTACCATCTCTAAGCTGGGTTCCTCATTCAGCTTAGCTGTGCCTAGAGAACCTACTTGGGTTCTAACCTATATTATACTACTTCACTTGGTGTTGGAGTATCGCTGGATATGCTTATCTGGATGGAAGGTGAATCTGATGACACCTGTAAGATGATGGATAGCTTTGGTCATATAACCCTTGGTTGCATCTCTATGGAACAAGGAACTCAATAACTGACAATTAAATGATTTGTTATAGGGATTTGCTTTGATCTGACAACTAAGTTGTGTTTATCATCATTCTTTCCTGCATATACAGTTTTGTATTTAGATACAGATATCCACTGAGAGATTACCAATAGCTAGTAAGGACTAAGAGTGAGGTCTGCTTCCATCACAGCCTGGATGACTGAAGAAGCTGCTCTTGCTTTAGGATTCTCCTAATACTTTCTGAGGGCCTTCCCAGGTGGCTCAGGGGCAAGGAATCCGCCTGCCAATGTGAGAGATGCAGGTTCAATCCCTGGGTTGCGAAGATACCCTGGAGAAGGAAATGGTAACCCACTCCAGTATTCTTGCCTGGGAAATTACATGGAAAGAGGAGCCTGGCGGCCTACAGTCCATGGGATTGCAGGAAGAGTCAGACACAACAACTAAACAATAGTAATACTTTCTGAATAATATAACCCATATTATGTCAATAAGATTTTTAAAAGACAAAAACAAAACTTTAGTTAAAAAATCTAAAGCCTGATTTTTTGTTAGTCATTTGTTATTTATCTGCTAACTGATGTTGGTCGGTTAACATCCCTGTAACTTTATCATTAAAGTAAGTGTTCTTATATTTCTGGCCCTATCAGAATTTTCTGTTTAATCATAGAAAAATATTCTGTTATTTTTTACTATCATTTTTTCCTGTTGACTAAGATAATTAGAGAAATAGTTTTGAACATGGCTTTCATACTGTTCAAGACATTTCTGAGGAAGACAACTCTGTATAGGAGAACAAAATGAACAAACTGGGTGGACTTGGCTTCCTTAAATCTACACTAAATGGAGGCTTTAGGAACTGTTTGATGGTTTTTAAATATGTATATTTTCTTGTTGGTCAATTCTTTAACTAAAATTTTATTTTGTTTAGAAATATAATTTCTCCTTTATTTGTTTCCCTTTTGCATTTCCCTTAAGATTTGTTGGAACCACTCTGGATTTCTGTTAATATCTTGAACATATAGAAACTATTCAAGCATAAGAAAACTCTAAAGGGTAAATTTAAGGGAGGTGCCCATGAGATTTGGTAGACAGATTAGTAGGAAGCAGTGGCAGCTTTTCATAGCTATGTATCAGAATGACTGCCTTTCTCTATTGGATAAATTGTCTGTAATGGAGGCTTGAGAGAAGAAATATGTCCTGCTGAGCTGAAAAGGCTAAACGAAGAGGAAATTAAGAGTTTGACTCCTTGCAAGTGAAATTAGTGGTTTACAATGTGCAGTTGGTCAAACATAAAGATAAAAATATTTGTTGTTTGGGTAACACAAATAGATACTAGTTATTAGTATCAATCCAATGTTAATTTTCTCTTAAGGAGACATAGAAGCCATTCTAAATGTGAAGTCAAAACTTAGAGCTAATTAGAGAATAGCACTGGAAAATTTCAAAAATATAAATAAAGAGAGAAGGATTTTCTGAATGCCCAGCGTAAATGAGAGTACTTGTCAGAAACTAAAATTTAATGAGATAAATAAAGAACAAATGAAGCATGTAATGAAATAATATTGAGACATATATGTGGCACATTTCTGGGATAACTTCAGTTTTATATTAAATAGTCAAATCAAATATTTTATTAGATAAGCAACGGCATCAGTTCTATCATTGTGTAAAACTATAGGTAGTCAACTAAGTTTGGGTATTTAAGTTTCATAATAAAAGCCTCAATTTGAATATATTTGAAAAAATGGCAAAGGTTAATGTACTTTGGAACAATTTAGGAAAAATAAATTATAGCTTTATTTACTTGATGTGAAAATTACCTTGCTGTCCAACAATGCTGTTATTTAAAATAATAGCTTATTAAAATTATGTATCCTTTAAAATAGTATATCAAACATAAGGTAACTTTGATTTTATGCTTTCTTAATGTCTCCATTCCCAATACCACAAGCTGTCAACAGAGAGAAAGCTCATATATAATATTTCATACAGACCAGGTTAACTTCAACATTAATTTCAGCAACACAGCAACACCCAACCTGTGTTGATATTTTGCCAAGTTCTAGTCTCTGTGTAAGTGCTTTACATGAACTCTTCTCTTCCTGCCTCTCAACAAAATCCATAAAGTAATTTCTGTTGCAACTGAGACTCAGAAATGGAATGAATTGTGAGTTGACCAAGGTCATACTACTGTCAGCCCAAGGAGCGAAAGCAGGAAGTCTGACTCCAGAGTCACTGTTCGTTTTAAATCACAGTTGAACTTTTACCCTCTATTTCAGTCTCTTCATGAGCGTAGCAAACCATCCCTTAATTTAGTGTTTCTAAAAGCAATATGATTTATTATTTCTTTTAATATTATGAATTGACTGGTGCTATAGACTAAATATTCATGTTTCCCCCAAATTTATATGTTGAAACCTAATCCCAAGGTGATGGTATTAGGAAGTTAGGATTTTGGGAGGTGTTTAGGTCATAGACTTCCTGGCCTCCATAACTGTGAGAAATTCTGTTGTTTTTAAGCCACCTAGTCTCTGATACTTTGCTGTAGCAGCCTGAGCATACCAAGACAATGGACTCATTTGGGCAGGTCTTCTGCTTCACATGGAGCCAGCTGAGACCAAACCAGAAACATCTATAACTCATTCGACATGGCTGGTAGTGGGTGCTGGCTGTTAAGTGGACATCTACCTGAGATTGCCAATGGGAATACACTGACCATCCTTCACATTGCCTCCCTGCCTCCGTTAAGGGTGACTTCCAAGAGGAGATTTTCTAAACATATGAAAGCAAGAACTACAGCTCTCTTAAGGCCCAACCTCATAAGGTTACATCTGTTGTGTTCTAGTGGTCAAGAAAAGTTGTGGATCCAGCCCAGAATCAAGGAGAAGAGAAATAGACTCCATCTCTTTCTGGAAAATGAGGCCAAAAATATGTGACCATTTTAATCTACCATAATACTAATTTATTGTACTTACAGGTCATGTTGATTTCAATAAAAATTAAATTGGTATTTATATTTGAATATAATGAGTTAAAATTTTCTTATAGGTATATTTTGAATGATTACTTTGTGGTTTTTTTAATGTACTATTTGAATCACAAATGCTGAAACTATATAACATTATTGTATTAACTAAGCTTTCTATGACTGTGTATTTAATGAGATGCTTTGTTAGCCTATGAAATGGAACATTTTTGTTGTTGGAAAATAGAGATATTAAAAACCATTTTTTTGCTCATCATATTCTTCACTTTCAGTAGTTTTCTAATCGAACATATTTATATTGAACTACTATTTTGTAGTTTTTTCCATACTAAAGATTTTTATATTTTTAGAGTCCTTTGGCTCTTGAATTTCTCACAGCTTCCATTCCTAAGGCTAAGGAAATATAGTCCTATTACTTTTCAATGAAAAGGAAAATAAGAACCATATTTTGTTTCTTACACTTGTCTGATTCATCAGAACAGTGTGAATAATGGCTGCAAATGTTTATGGATAGTTTAGTAATTATGCAATTAGTGATAGGACTTTACATATTTCTTTATGACTGTATTATTTTGTATTATTATTTATATGTTTATTATTACATGATAGTGCTCTTAAATCATTGTAGGAATTCCAGTAAAACTAGGATCTAATGAAATTATTAGATAGCAAATAGTGTGATATAAAAATTTAAATATATAGTTATAAAACTATAAGCAGTGTGAAAGAAATTGTGCCCTTGATCTAAGTATTATTGAAAATGTATTTGGAGAGTGAAAATGCTTGCAAGTAGAGCTTAAAACAATCAAATGGATGTTAGGCAAGCATGCTGTCATAACATGGAGTGGTAATTTTCTAAACAGGGTTTACTGTATTCGAATTCTTAAGCTAAATATTATCTTTGAAAGTCTATTCTGTTGAGACAGAACCAAGTTCTGTTTATTTAATTCTCAGAAATTTATGCAAGAACTGATTGCCTGCAACTTCCCTTTAAAATATATTAAAGCATATAATAATATTTAAAATGTACTGGCCATGCAATTTTATAGGCTCTCTTTTGGGAATTTTGTTTTGATCATTTAATTTAATATATACAAAACCCTCAAGGGAGCGCTCTTATTAATTATACTTATAATAGTGATTGGGGGCTTCCCTGATGGCTCAAGTGGTAAAGAATCCACCTGCAGTGAAGGAGATGCAAGAGAGGTGAGTTCGATCCCTGAGTTGGCAAGATCCCCTGGAGGGGGCCATGGCAACCCACTCCAATATTCTTGCCTGGGAAGTCCCATGGACAGAGGAACTTGGTGGACTATGATCCATGGGATCACAGCCCTCAAATTTCCTGTTCTTCCTTTTAAGTACCTTCCTCCTGCCCTTCCCAACTCTTTGCTACAACTTAAGGCAACTGCTTACCTGCTTTCTGTCAATAATAATTATTTTTTATATTCTAAAGTTTTATTTACATGGAAGTATGCAGGATATTGTTTATCTGGCTTGTTTCATTTCACATAATTATTTTGAAAGTTCTTGTGTGTGTATGTCATAGGTTCATTCAGTATTTATTCTTGAGTAGTATATCATTTTGTGGATATATTACAATTCAGTTTTTTGTCCATCTGCTGATGTACATTGGGACCATTTCCTGATAGGGGCTGTCACATACATGATATGAATATGCATGTACAAATTTTTATACAGACATATGCTTTCCTTTGTCTTGGAGAAACTGCCAAACTTTTCAAAGTAGTTGCAAGTAGGTTTTTTTCCATATTGTAGTTTGTCTTTTTATTCTCTTACCAGTGTTGTATGAGGAGCAGAAGTTTTTAATTTTCATAAAGTGCAAATTGTGATATTTTGATGTCATATTAAAGAAATGTTGTTCAAACTCAGATTCACTAATATTTTCTCCAAAGTTTTCTTCTAGAAGTTTAAGTTTTAGGTTTTATATTTACCTATAAGCTTTATTTTAATTTCATTTTTTGTATGATACTAGGTATGAAGTTTTTCTAGTAAAATGTGGTGAAAATACTAAATTTTTTTTTCTTGAATTGTCTTTGCAATTAAAAAAATCAGTTGACCATATATGCAGGTCTATTTATGGTCTCTCTATTCTATTCCATTGATCTATTTTTTTAACTGATTTAAGAGTACCATACTGTGTTGATTTTATTTCTTTTTAAATATTTGGTAAAATTTTCCATTAAAGCCACCTCATCCTGAGCTTTTCTGTGTGGGAAGATTTTAAACTACAAATTCAACTTGTTTAATAAATACATATCTGTTCATCTATTTATTTCCTTTTGAATGAGCTTTGGTGTTATATACCTTTCTAGGAATTTTTTCACTTAATCTAAGTTGTTGAATTAAATGTCACACGATAGTTGCTAATATTTTCTTTTAATTGTGTAGAATCTATAATGATGTTATCTCTTTCAATTCTGACAATAAGCATTTTTGTCTTCTTTCATTTTCCCTGATAAGTTTGGCTAGAAATTAATTGATTTTATTCATCTTATTAAAGAACTAGAGTTGAGTTACATTGACTTTTTCTACTGTTTCTTTCTTTTGTTTACTTCTTCATTCATTTCTTGATCTTTATTATTTCTTCTCTTACTGTGGACTTAATTTCCTCTTGTATTTGTAATTTCTTAAGATAGAAGCTGAGGACATTTGGGAACTCTTTTCTTTTCTGACAGGCAATTAAGTTTAAATTTTCTTTTAACTTCTTTAGTGGCATTCTCTGCATTCCGATATGCTATATTTTTATTTCCATTCAATTAAAAATAATTCCTAATTTACTTGTTTTGTTTTTTAGATTCCATGTATAAATGAGATCATAAGGAGAGATTTTATCTTAAGTGGATATTAGATTTGGTTAAATCCTTTTAGTGTATTGATTAGTAGATAATTTTTCTTCCTTAGCTTGTAGATGTGAGAGTTTTATACTGATTTATTTTTGAAAGGTGAAACAGCTTTACTTGGGAGAAATAATTCGTACTTTTTTGTGGTATATAATTCTTTTTGCACAATGTTGGATAAACAATCTTAATATTTCATCATACATATATTACACTTATGTTCATGTGAGCTATCAGTCTGTAGTTTTTCTTTCTTGTAATATATTTAACTGATTTTGGTAGTACGGTAATGTTAGTTCTCATGAAAATAGTTGAGAGTTTTCCTTCCCCTGTTCCAGAAGAGATTTTGTAGCAGTGGCAACATTCATCTTTAAATTGTTAGTTGTATTCATTGTGAAAAACACCTGGACATGGTGAGCATTTATGTTAATCTGGTTAGCGGTTGGGCTCTTTTTAACTTTTTTCTGTAGTTGCAGATTCTGGGGGCTTCAAAGTCCCCTACTGTCCTTGTTTTTGTCTTCTGTTGTCCTTTCTTACTAATTGTTACTTCAAGAGAGTTTGTGTTCTGCAGCTCTTTTAACTTTGGTCTGCAGTCATTACACTGAAGCCCTGTTAGTGCTGGAGTGAAAGATGAGGGAGGGGAATGTTCTCTAATTCACTTATTTCTGTGTTTATTTCCTTGTCCCCTCCGTAGGTGAGGTAGGAAGCTGAGAGGAGTCTGGAACTGGGGAAATGCCTTTCCCCTATTTAGGATACAGCTCTAGTATCTGGAGTACAGAGCTTTGTTATGGAGAACACACTTGGATTATTCCAGAATGTTTACCTTTCCCTTCCCTTTGCTGGGCTTTCCAGATGGGCTAGTTGTAAAGAACCTGCCTGCCAGTGCAGGAGACATAGAAGAGGCGAGTTTCATCCCTGGGCTGGGAAGATCTCCTGGAGAAGGATATGGTAACTCAGTCCAGTATTCTTACTTGGAGAATCTCATGGACAGAGGAGCCTGGCGGGTTACAGTCCATGGGGTCACAAAGAGTTGGACACACTTGAAGCAATTAGCATGCCTGCTCCCCTTGCCAGAGACATGAGAGTGTATTTCTCTGCTGTCTGCTGCTGGTGAAAACTTGAGGATGGGTGTTTCTGGAGATGAAACCCACAGAAATATGTGGCATTCTCTAAGATTTTTCCCCCCAGATTTTTCTCATTGTCAAGCTAATCAATAGTCAGCTTCCAGCACGCTGCTTCATTGTTAGATCCCTACCAGTTTATGTCTTCAGCAATATCTAGTCTAGGGGAACAGAACCCAGCTGTGACTCTTTGGATCCATCTCTCTTTCCAGATTTTTCAGTTCACTGAGGTGTCCAAGAAAAGTGATAGTTTTTCAGTTTCTCCATCATTGTTGTTGTTGCTGTGAGAGCAAGGGTGACAGCTTCCAAGTTGTTTACATGTCACCACTGAAGCCAGAAGTCCTGTGATGTGATTATTTCAGTCTTTAATTTACTTTGACATATTTCAATATACAAATATATTTCAATCTACAAGTATGTTCTTTATGATGGTATACAGACATATAGTTCAAGAAAAAGACAAGGCTAAGAGATCACTGTAAATCTAAATATTTTGAACCTGTACACAGCCTGTGTAATATACTCTAAGTGTAAGAAACTTAGTATCGGATTAACACAGCATTTTATCTTGAAAAAGTTTGAATGAAGTTTGTTTCTATCTTTTCAAGCGATGTTGCTATTAGCAGAGAGTAGTAAACATTCTTTGGCTGACTATTGTCATGCATGGTAAATTCACCATTTTGATATTTGCAGTTTTAAAGTGGTTGGCTAAATACATATCAAATAAAGATCCATCACAGTGAATGAACACTGACTAAACAGTGCACTCCATTTAAGCTTCTTGTCAAGGGACTTTGATTAAGTTATACACACTTCTTGTATTAAATTTTTTAAAAGAGATTTATACACTAAATGGAAACCTGGATTCGATTCTCTCAAAGTGTTCTGTCAAATCAATGAGAAGATATGTTGCTCTTGGTTAATTTAAGCCTGAAATTCTGTAATGATTATTTCTGGCATTTTGGATGGGCTGGAACCTCCGACTTTTGAGTTGGTACCGTAAAACCCCTTTCCGTCCCCAAAAGTTATATGACACATAAATATTTTAAGTGTTTAAAATTCAAATTACAATTATTTTAGAATTCTGTGAAACTCCTTGTGATAATTAGAGATCTGTCTAAAGCAAAGTAACTACATATTTAACGATCAGGTTTGGGAGTTAGTAGAGGCAAGCTAGCTAGCAAAATGACAGTGTTTTCTTCCTCTGCCTTCTCAAATCTGTACAGTGTAGCCTCTGAATATAGAACTGGGTTTAACAATGTCAAAAAGAGTTTGCCTTTACTGAATTCGATTTTTACATCAACAAAAACAAAACAGAAAAGGGATTTTGAAGTTTATAGTATTTACATACTTAGTCTATAGTAATCATGATTTGAGAGGCCTGAGTTTGAATTTGGAATATTATTTCATTTTGATTATTTGGGCAAGTTACTCAATCATTCTGTGTCATTTTGAGGTTAGAAACTATATTAATTTTTTGTTTTTATAAGAGTTGGATTAATATGTAAAGTGATTTGAACACTGTGAACATTGTCCATACATATAAGCATTTACTAGTGTTGTTAAGGTTTTGCTGTAATAATTAACAAAATATACTATCAAATTTACATCATATGGACCACAGTTTATCCATTTACTGACTGAGGGATATCTTGTTTGCTTCCATGTTTTGGCAATTATGAAATAAAGCTGCTATAAACATCTGAAAAAAATTACATCTTGGTTTATTTACAAAGATTTCCAGAGAATTGCTTTGGATCATTAGAAGTAAATGCTGCAATACAGCAATCTTCATTTAGGACATGTCAGAACTAACATTGGAAATCACTACATGAACAACAAAATCCATTTTCCAATTCAGCCATTTCTCTCTTCTTACACACAGTAACCTTACTTTTTTTTTTAATCTACATCTGATTTTTGGAAATATGACAGAATTTTGATATTTTCTACTTCAAGTAGAAATTAAAATATTCAGCCATCAAAATATAAGCCCTATTCCTTCTGGTGTTTTTTGCTTACTAGAGACACTGAAATTGCAAAGTGGTTAATTTTTAACTCTTACTAGGATGGAGTCAGAATACACAGGAGGAAAGGCAAAACATGTCTTAGATATGTTAGTATATCATTACAACCTAGACTGGAAATGGCTTTTTGCTTAATTTTTGTGTTATTTTATCAGACGTCTTATTCTTAGCATTATTCTATACGCCATTTGGATTTAGGATGTTAATTTCTCTTTGTAAGGTTTGTGAGTTTCCATTTTCCATGTTTTTATTCTCCTTAACTAGATACTTCTTTTATCAACTCTCTTTTCTGCATAGATGTCACGTTTGTTTGCTGTTGGTTTTGCAAGGTCTGCTCATCAGGAAAGTCCCTCAAATGAGGGAAACAACAGAAGTTCGAGCTAGTGATTCAGACTTTTGTAGGTGGGCTTTTGTCTACCATCAGCACTTATTAACAACCAATACAGTGGTTAGGAGAGGAGCTCTCTTTTTTAAAATCACTGCTGATTGGTTAAAAGAAAAAGTTTCAATGTTTTCTGTCTTTTGAGAAGGATAATTTTTGTGATCACTCATGTAATAAAATAATTTTAATACTCCTGCAAACTGTATGGAAGATAGCACATTGTTATTTTCATACTTTGAAAGATAAGCTTCAGGAATCAGGGTAATTTGAAATAATAAACCTCTGCCTGTTGGCAGCTCTTAACTTCCATAGAATTCTTGGTTTTCTATGCAGTCAGCATGCATCTCCAGCTGACTAGTGGCACTTTTGATTACAAACAGATCTAGGGGACTTCCCTGGTGATCCAGTGGTTAAGACTTCACCTTCTAATATAGTGGGTGAGGGTTCCATCACTGGTTGGGGGGCACTAAGATCCCACATGTCTCACAGCCAGAAATCAAAACATAAAACAGAAGCAATATTGTAACAAATTCAATAAAGTCATAAAAAATGGTCCACATCAAAAAAATCTTAAATAAAGAATAGATTTAGCTGAGTGCTTTATAATAAAGAAAATATTGATAACATTTTAATATCCACACAGTCTCAAGGATCTCTACTAGGCTGTTTTAAGAAAGATGAGAGCATTATAGACCATTGGTTGTTAATCTGGATACATATTAGAATTGTCTGGAGGTATTTAGGGGTTTTTAAAATTTGTTATTATTTTTTATTTCTCAGTTTTTTCTTTTAATCTTTTGTCTGATTCTTTTTTAATTGATTTATTTTTATTGAAGGATAATTGCTTTACAGAATTTTGTTGATTTCTATCAAACCTCAACATGAATCAGTCATAGGTATACATATATCCTTTTTGAACTTCCCCCCTTCTCCCTTCCCATCACATCCCTCTAGGTTGTCATTTTTTTGGATATATCTATAAAACAGCTTTATTGTGATATAACATATGCCATAAAACTCACCCACTTTAAGTATACAGTTAAATGAATTTTACATTAAATTTTAAGTGTACAATAAAATGAATATATATATATATTCATTTATATATTACATATAGGCTTCCCAGGTGGCTCAGTGGTAAAAAACCTGGAGATGTGGGCTTGATTCTTGTGTCGGAAAGATTCCCCTGGAGGAGGAAATGGCAACCCATCCTAGTATTCTTGCCTGAAGAATCTCATGGATAGAGGATCCTGGCAGCTACAGTTCATAGGGCTGTAAAGAGTTGGACACAACTGAAGTGACTGCACGTGTGCACATACAGAAAAACACACATATTTATTGAAGTATAGTTGATTTACAATGTTGTGTTACATTTTTGAAAAACAAAAACAAAACAAAACTGAAGCCAAGGATTTACCTCCAAAGATTCTCATATCATTAGATGTGGACGGAACCTGGGGATTGAGACTTTAAAGTTAACTGCTATACAGCCCATATTGCAAACTAGGGGGTTTGAGAATCCAATCACTATATACTAAATATATTCCTTTAGATTGATACCTATGGCCCTGAGTTAAAAAGTAAAGGCTTATTTTCCTTCCTTTTGGAGAAGCATGCTTAGTTTTGACAAACAGCAATAATGATGGAAAATATTGGAATTGCTTATTAATGTAATATCACTGTTGAACTTTTTTTTTTCTCTTGATATCACAACTTTAGTTTTTGAAACAGAAGAAGGCTTGCAATTAACTCTATTATTTACAGACACTGTGGTTTGCCAGGGGAGTCTAACACTTGCTGGGTCAAATGATGTCTGAAGAAGTATTTGTTATTTATTTTCTCTGCTTGATCTCTTTATGTTGAACAAATGTACCCAATAGATATAAAAATATGATGTGCTATGACTGATTGGTCATGTTATTCTGCATTCTATGTAGCTGATCTCTTTGATAAAGTTGCAAAATACTTTTCTCAAGTTTAGAGCTTTATAAATGAAAACTCAAAAAGATTTTTTTCTGAACATTAATGTTAACATCTTTGTTAAACCAGAAGTTGCTAAAGCAGTTAATATATTCACCAGTGCTCTTGAAATCACATATTTGTTTTTAAAGGATAGCATGCTGTTTACTTCAATTAATTTCTAATTTAAGCTTAATTCTTTCAGTTGTATAAATGTTAGTTCAACTATATATATACCAGGGAATCTTCAATTCCCTGATAGTAAAGGTGCAAATTAATTTTGAATTGTCTGATTGCTTCAGTATTTTTTTTAAGATGAGTTGATGCCTGTTATAGTCATGAGTCAATTATGTACTGTTAAATTCTATAGTTTAAGAAGAGAGTAGAAGTAAAGCTATTTCCAATTTATACTTTTAAATTAAAGTACTATGTAATTTAATTGTGTTATCCATAGGGTGGTTATGTAATATATAAAAAAGCTTATTTTGTAATGTGCTGAAAATCCAAATCTAAACCAGAATAATAAAAATCTTTCAACAGTTTCACTGTTTAAACATGTAATTTTATTTGGAGAAAACATTAAGACTAGCTTTGCAATCCTAAAATAACATGGAACTCTTTTATCCTACAACCTCAAATGCAGAATATGCTTTGCATATAAACATCATCAAAATTTTTAATTTTGGTGGATCAAATATGATCAGATCAGCTATCTACATTAAATAAATGAAATGGTAGTTATGAAGGGCTTCTCTGTGCTGTGCCTTATCAGTGATAATATTTTTCAGTTCCTTTGGAAATATTATATGAGATAATTCACTCTCATCCTCTTTTGGTTATGTTAGAAACAACACACTAAAACCCTAAAGATATGCAAACTTAATGGGTGTCTAGAGCAACTTAATGTCAGAGATGGAAATAGGGGCCATGTTTTTATATTTAAGTTAAAGATTTTTTCACCTGGCCAACTACCTTACCTCTTTCTCAAATGACTTCTTACTTGAACTGTGCATTTAGTTCACTATTTTGTAATGTCACACACATCACAAAATAGTTCTTTACCATCTGAGCCACTGGGCTGCCCTGGTGGCTCAGATGGTAAAGAATCTGCCTGCAATGCTGGAGACCTGGGTTCGATCACTGGCTTGGGAAGATCCTCTGGAGGAGGGAATGGCTACCTACTCCAGTATCCTGGCCTGGAGAAATCCATGGACAGAGGAGCCTGGTTGGTTACAGTTCACGGGATCCCAAAGAGTTGGACACGACTGAGCGACTTTCCCATACATACATGCAGTGCCATACCCATTTGTTATTTAACATATCGCAATAGATACACCCTTTATATTCTGACCTCAATTTAAAACTACTGCTACTAAAAGATCCTGTGAAGGACAGGGAAGCCTGGCATGCTGCAGTCCATAGGGTCGCAAAGAGTTGGACATGATTGAGCAACTGAACAACAACAAATAATCTTATCCTAGAATCATCTTATGCTTTTCAGGGCTTAATTGTATAAGGATATATATACCTATATGTATATGTATATATGAATACATATGTATAACTAGTAACATCTTTTGAATTCTTAAACTTAGCATTCCCCGTTGACCGCCCTTCTCCCTTCATAACATCTATAGTTGTTCCAGTCAAGTCTCTTCCTGTTTCATGGTTATAAGGATTTTACTGGATCACACCTTCCAACAGTCTCTGAGTGGTTGTTACTGGAAAAATGTTGAATGGATAAGCTACCCATTTTTCTTTCTCCACTTTACCTATAATTCACAGCAGGGATCTATACAGCCTTATTTTCTTTAGATTTAACTATAGAAGATAGAGCTATGGGGAATTACACAGTTGAATTCGGCATTCTTCTAAGTCCAGTGAATTAAATATTATTCTGTATTGCCTTTCACATAAAGGAGAGTGGAGAAAGTACTGTTATTCTTTAATTTCTGTATTGGAGTTTTTCCATGAGACTCTGAAGCATCATTCTTCATCTGATACATAGTCAAGTGAAGTACTATTATTGAGATCATTTCTGTTTCATATATAATACCATTTAAAAAATATTTTTAGGGAAAAGCATTCAAGTAGTCCCAGTTTTTATACTGAGATTTAATAAACATAAAATCATCTCAGTGTGACTACATAACAATAAGGCAAGTACTTTAAGTCCACAAAGCTAATAGATGACAGACAGGGATGTTTGAACTCTCACAGTGTCCTCATTCATCATTTACTCCCCACATGCAGGGAGCTGAGCTTTTTAGAGAAAAAGATAATTTACAACAAAACATACCAAACTGTGTTCTCATCATATGGGGCCCCACCTTGCTTAGAAATGACATATCAGGAGCACATTTATTTATATATCTAATTAAGTTAAATACTCTTGAATAGCTAACTTAACTTCTTTTCCTGTTATTACTTCCCCTGAAGAATCTAGTTATGAGTAGTTTCTTGAATCTTTATAATTTTAGTAAAACTGTCCAGGAGGTAAAGTTGATAAAATAATTCTGCTTAATTTGGATATTGTGGTAAAGTTGAGGTTAAAATTTGGATAATATAGGAGGATTGTTTTGATTGTTGTTGAAATTATATTAATATGTCATCATTTTTATATGATGAGCAACAGTATTTTGTAGAATGGTGTCATGTACACTTGAGCATTTGAAGTGTAGCATTTCTGATTTGAGATATGCTTTAAGTATAAAATTTACAGTGGATTTTGAAGACTTAGTTTGAAAAAAGAAATGTAAAATATCATAATTTTTATTTTGATTTAATGTTGTAATATGTGTGCTATACTGGATAAATGAAACATATTAAGTTTACCTTTAAGTATTTTGCAATTTTTAAATGTAGCTGATACAGAATATAAAATTATGCTTTTTGCTCATGTTGCATTCTATTGGACAGCACAGTTCTAGACTGATAATCAAAGTACATTGTAAGCATAAATAACATCAATACATATAATTTATAGAATGGAATATTGGATGCAATATCGTTACAGACTTTTATACGATTATGTTTAATTTTCTGGCTTAATAGTTGCTATGAAAGTGAAAGTGTTAATTGCTCAGTCGTGTCTGACTCTTTGCAACCCTATGGACTGTAGCCTGCAAGTCTCCTCGGTCTGTGGAATTCTCCAGGCAAGAATACTGGAGTGGGTAGTGAGTCCCTTCTCCAGGAGATCTTCCCAGCCCAGGAATTGAACCCTGGTCTCCTGCACTGCTTCCCTTGTGACTCAGCTGGTAAAGAATCTGCCTGCAATGGAGACCTGAGTTTGATCCCTTGGTTGGGAAGATCCCCTGGAGAAGTGAAAGGCTACCCACTTCAGTATTCTGGCCTAGAGAATTCCATAGACTGTATAATCCATGGGGTCGGAAAGAGTTGGACAGGCCTGAGCAACTTTCACTTTCACCTGTCCAGGTATCACTGTATATCTCCTGCTCTGAGGGCAGATTCTTTACTTCTGAGCTACAATACTAGATATAATATCTATGGAATTGTATACAATTATGTTCATTTTTTTGGCTCAGTAGTAGCTATATTAGTCATATAATATGTTTAGGTTTTAGATTTTAAGTGTGAGCAATAGCTCCTATTTAACTTAGTATGTACATAAAATTGATTAGACTGTTAGGTTATATACAATTTAGTAATAATACAGAATTAGTTTTAAAAATCTTACAGGATACAAATAGTACATAATATTTAAAATGTCACTTAAAAATTTTTAATGTTATTTCTTTAAGTACATAGTCCTTAAGATTTAGTTTGTTTTTGTTTGTGTATTTGGTTTTCTCTATTAATTAGGGAAGATCCAGTTATTGAGATTCTACTCTGTTTCAGGCATTCCACACTAGACACTTCAGAAATGTTACTTATTCTTTGAAACAATCCTAAGATATGCATATAGTCCATCATAAGATGAGCCTCCTTTGACAAAGGGTTTTCACTATTAATTCATCTGGAAAGTCCACTGGTGAGTAGCTGAGTCCTATGAGGGTGACATAGTGGGACCCCAAGAACCTAGACTCTATCTAAAATGGGATGCAGTCTCCTACCGAAACTTACTTAAACAACAGACACAAAGCAAATAACAGAGAATGGATATGGAAAATTAAATTTTAAAATATTTTGTAAGTTGAATTAAATCAATAAAGTGATAACCTTCTCCCCCTTGGTCTTAGTAGTACAGTAGTAGCATTGGTTGAATTATACATGTTAGAGATCACGGTGCCATCATTGAATCATTCACCTTTCTTAGCCTCATATTTAATTTTATCCAGGTTCCATTTTTCTTGAATTTTATTTTTCTCTTTAGTTTTACTCTTATACCTTTCGCAGCCCCAAGTCCAGCCATCCACGATTCCTCGCATACCATTACATTGCCTCTAAACTTCAGTATCTCCCCAAACAATTGTGGTTCATATTTCTACTATTGTTATTTTTTAACAAAACATAGATCGGATCATGAACTCCTCCTTAATAAGCAAACATTTGTAATTATCTCTGATTGAAAGTTAGATTTTGTCAAGTTCAACATTTTATATATAAAATTTTAGAAACAAACTGTTAGTAGAAAGTTGTACTTTAATTAAATTGGAATGTCATGATCACAATTTATCTTTAAATCTTATTCTCACACTCAATTCTAAAATCAAAACTCTAATATTTCTTGTAATTTAACTAAAGTGAGGTATATCAATTTCATCAGTTCAATTCAGTTGAGTTCATCTGAATCAGTTGCTCAGTCCTGTCCAACTCTTTGCAACACCATGGACTGCAGCACTTTGGGCCTCCCTGTCCATCACCAACTCCCGGAGTTTACCCAAACTCATGTCCACTTGGTTGGTGATGCCATCCAACCATCTCATCCTCTGTCATCCCCTTTTCCTCCCGCCTTCAATCTTTTCCATCATCAGGGTCTTTTCAAATGAGTCAGCTCTTTGCATTAGGTGGCCAAAGTATTCAGCTTCAACATCAGTCCTTCAAATGAACACCCAGGACTGATCTCTTTTAGGATGGACTGGTTGGATCTCCTTGCAGTCCAAGAGACTCTCAAGAGTCTTCTGCAACACCACAGTTCAAAAGCATCAATTCTTCAGTGCTCAGCTTTCTTTACAGTCCAATTCTCACCTCCATACATGACTACTGGAAAAACCATAGCCTTGACTAGATGGACTTTTGATGGCAAAGTAATGTCTGCTTTTTAATATGCTGTCTAGGTTGGTCACAGCTTTTCTTCCAAGGAGCAAGAACATTTTAATTTCATGGCTGCAATCGCCATCTGCAGTGATTTTGGAGCCCCCCAAAATAAAGTCTGCCACTGTTTCCACTGTTTCTCCATCTATTTGAAGTGATGGGACTGAATGCCATGATCTTAGTTTTCTGAATGTTGAAGTTTAGGCCAACTTTTTTACTCTCTTCTTTCACTTTCATCAAGAGGCTCTTTAGTTCTTCACTTTCTGCCATAAGGGTGGTGTCATCTGCGTATCTGAGATTACTGATATTTCTCCCGGCAATCTTGATTCCAGCTTGTGCTTCATCGAGCCCAGCATTTCTCATGATGTACTTTGCTGCTGCTGCTGCTGCTGCTAAGTCACTTCAGTTGTGTCCAACTCTGTGCGACCCCATAGATGTAGCCCATCAGGCTCCGCTGTCCTTGGGATTCTCCAGGCAAGAACACTGGAGTGGGTTGCCATTTCCTTCTCCAATGTGTGAAAGTGAAGTTGCTTATTTGTGTCCAACTCTTCGCGACCCCATGGACTGCAGCCTACCATGCTCCTTTGTCCATGAGATTTTCCAGGTAAGAGTACTGGAGTGGGTTGCCATTGCCTTCTCCACATGATGTACGCTACATATAAGTTAAATAAGCAGGGTGACAATATACAGCCTTGATGTACGCCTTTCCCTATTTGGAAGCAGTCTGTTGTTTCATGTCCAGTTCTAACTGTTGCTTCCTGACCTGCATACACATTTCTCAAGAGGCAGGTAAGGTGGTCTGATATTCTCATCTCTTTCAGAATTTTATAGCTATCACTTATTTTACTATAGCATGTTACATACACTTAGGAAGTTACCTCAGGCAGGCCTGCCTGAATCTTGGGTGGCAAGGAAAAATTTGAGCTTTGATGCACTCAACCTTACAATAAATGGCTAGGAATGTGCTGAAGTTAAGTAACACACCAGGAGAATCACAGTTATTTTCAACAGTTGACTAAATTTGTAAAAATTTGAACTCCAAGAAAGCTTGTACCTCTGTTCAGAAAGCTGCTTTGTTTGTGGTTTACAGATCTAAGAGTTCAGAGACTCGTCTGTGTGTATTAGCATCGTTCTGTCAATTACAGCACCATCAGACTTGTGATAAGCATACATTTTATAGTTTATGGTACTTTACCATAGAAACCAACACTCTCACACATTAACTAATATGGTTAACAAGGAATTTGATTTTCGTTTAAAAAAAGTACAGAGTTTATTTTCATTAAAATAAATATTCACATTCTGAGAATAAGTTATATTTATGGGTCTAATTTCATGACTTATACATCACCTGCAGATAATTCTATGTACTTGGTCAAGGTTTTCACTGGGGTAAGCACTAAGAAAAACGAGCCAACTAAGAGTGAGGTCTCAGGGGTTATATTCTTCCTGTTAAAATTTAGTGTCCATCTGTAATTGTGGTAAAAATGTTTATAAAAATGCATGATCTGCTGACAAAGTTGGATAGCATTTTTATTTGCCTCTAGAACTTAACTTTTCAAGATTAATGAAGGCTCTTACCTCTTCAACTAACCTTTCTCATATTTCATATTTTAGCAAAAACCTAACAGTCTGCTGAGGATGCTTCTGTGTGTCTCTTTCTGGTGAAGTTTGTTCCTTCTTTCATATTCTAGGTACATCGCTGTCCAAACTATAGTATATACTCTTTTCAGTTCCTCAGTAGCTGATCTAATTTTTGAAAATTCTTGCCCATATAAGACCCATGTCATTAGGTGTTCTCAAGTGCTCAGTCATGTCCCACTTTTTGTGACCACATGGGCTGTAGCTGCCAGACTGCTCTATCCTGGTAAAAATACTGGAATGGGTTGTGATTTCTTTTTCCAGGGGATTCCCCAACCCAGGGATCAAACCTGGGTATACTGCATTGGTTGGTGCATTCTTTACTACTGAGCCACGTGGGAAGCCATGTGTTCTTAGGGTAAAATGCCTTTTCCCCTCTGCAACAATGTGTGTGTTCCATGTGCTTAGTAGCTCCAGTCGTGTCCAACTCTTTGTGACCCCATGGACCATAGCCCATGGGGTTCTCCAGGTAAGAATACTGAAGTGGACTGCCATTTCCTTCTCTAGGGGATCTTCCCAGCCTAGGGCTTGAAACTGCATCTCTTAAATCTCCTGCATTGACAGGTAGATTCTTTACCACTGGAGCCACAGGGGAAGCCCTATGCACTGATAGTGCCTTCCTTTTATTAAAAAGGTTGTCCTATGGATTATCATATTAATAAGTATTGATTTTGCCCATCAGTCTATCAGTCTGACTCCTCAGTTCCTTGTCTTTCTTATTTCTAACAGTCTATCTCCTATAACTCCCAGTTACCTAAACTCTAGAACTTAGTAGTGCAACTACTAGGCTGTTGAACTAATAAATCTGTACATCCCTTTTCAAACAAAATTCATTTTCTTAACAACTTGTTTACATCCCTAATTTTTTCCCTCCCCTACATTGGCTTTTCAATTCCATCTCCTTTCTCTAATTTCATCTAGCTTTCTGTACTCTGTTACATATTTCTCTAACACTGAGGGTGACCAACCAGAACAGTTTACTCTGGACTGAGGGATTTCTGTGGACTCGGGACATGCAGTGCTAAAACCTGGATAGTCCCAGCAAAATCAGGGCAGTTGATCATGTTAATTCAATTGCCCCTGTTTTAACTATCATTACCAGTCTGATAAAACCATAACTACTAGAGAAAACCTCTCAGCTGGTTAGATCAGCCTCACCATAAGTACATAGTTTGCCCTTTAATGCTACCTAAGAATCTAATATTGTTTATGTCAACAACACTTTTCCTGGTTTGCTATAGTAAATAAACTTTCATCATTATCCTTACACTTTAGTCCTCTTAACTACCACACTTCTCTCCCTCTACTCCTCTGAAAAATAGAAACTATCTAACAGACTCATTAAGCTTTTGCCGACAGACCTAAATATCCACACATCCCATCTTTATCATCTTTGACTTAGAATGGAAGAGTAATCACTTCTTATCCAAAGCTAATCCTTTTATTTGCAGTCTGGGTTAGCTTCTCATGCCCCTCTCAACCATAGCTCCAGTTGGACATCAAATCTGATTTATTCTTGCTTCAGAGTAGTCTAGAAACCATTCCAGTTTTATCTACTAGTGCCAACACTCATATGTTAACTTGACTGTTATGATAGCTTCAAAGCCAGTCATCAGTCTCCAGTATATCTCCTTTCCAATTAATTTATGACATCAAACTCAAGTGATCTATGAAAAATGCAAACTGATCATATCCTTCTTGAATCAGAATGATTTGAAGACTTTTCATTATGTTTAACATTAAACTTTGAAATGGTAACATAGCCTTCAGAAGCCAAGATTCCCTGTCCAGTGTGATTTCTTCTACTCTTATTCTGTGCTCTACACATACCTAGCTTCACCTGTATTTCCTTGCAGAAACCTGCTGACATTTCACTTAGAGATTTTTTTTTCCATAAGTAGTTTCTACGTTTCCAGTCCCTCTGCAGAACCTAATTGTTACTCATTCTTCAAAATGTACATTCTTCAAAAGGTAATATATTACCTTTTAGGAATCATTTCATGGAGTCTTGGACTGGTGAAGAATCCATATGATTTGCTCTCATAGGCACCTTGCACTTCCCATCAAAGCATCTGTCACAGACTTTTGTTGTTGTTGTTGGCCATGCCACGTGGCATGCAGGATTTTAGTTCCCTGACCATGGGTTGAATCTGTACTTAACCACTGGACCACTAGGGATGTTCTGTCAGGCTTAATGTCTGTATTCCTTACTTGACCATGAATTGCCCAAGAAACCTTGTTTTTCCTTTTTACAGTTTTATCCAAGGCAGCTAGCTCAGTGCTTGGGACATAGTGAATGAACAGTATACTTTTGTGAAATAATTGAATTTAAGTTGAAAAGTTCTCTTTTGATAGGTTGTATTTGATACTAGAATATATTATCAGTCAGCCTGTGAACACTGCAGGGGGCTTTCAGCCACACAGAAACATACATTAAGTACATGCACCTTTCTTAGCAGGCAAACTCAGGACAAAAGAATACACATGGTCCTAAAAGAAAGCATTTATATGTATGAGAAGTTAAAGAGAGAATGTTTTTAGAATTATTGAATTGCTGCCACATGGTTGTTGAAGTAAGGTGTTTCAGACTATGAGACAATGCCTTAATTTTTGATTAACTTACATATGTGGTCAAAAGATTACTGACAGGTCAAATAAAACACATGTTGGGGGTGGAGGAGTTGCTTTAGTTTTGGAAACTGTGTGTGTGTGTGTGTGTGTGAGTGTGTGCGCATGCACACACACACACTGTTGCTCAGTTGTATCTGACTCTTTGCCACACCATGGACTGTAGCCCACCAGGCTCCTCTGTCCGTGGGATTTTCCAGACAAGAATACTGGAGTTGATTGCCATTTCCTATTCCAGGGCATCTTCCTGACCTAGGGATTGAACCCATATCTTCTATATCTCCTGCATTAGCAGGTGGATTCTTTACCACTGTGCCACCGGGGAAACCCTTGAAATCAATGTTAGGTTATAAATTAAGAATTAGGGATTCTGTTACTACTGTGTTTTATTTCCTATTGGACTTGGCTAATTCATAAGTTTAGACCAGAATTATTTAAATTTGTCAACAGTGAACATTTCTCTTAACATGTTTCATTTTCACTGTTAATTCCATTATGCTTCAGACTCTCCTAACTTGACTTCCATTTTAGACATACCTTTTAGTTAACAAAAGTGATATCATTGTTTAGTCTTTTCTTATAAGAGAATATCTTTTTATTTCCCTTTTTTAGGAACATGTGCATATTGGAATGTTTCCATGATACCATAGATTCTTTTAAAATAGATTTAAGATTTAAAAATCATGAAAAAAATAAAAAGAATGAGATCATTAAACTCAGAAAATCTTATATGTATATATATATATACCTATAACATTATTATATGCCATCTATGTATAATCTATAAAATGGAAAATACACAAAGAATATGTTCACTATTTTAACGTTTCTTTATTCAGTTACTTTATGTAAAGCATTATATTTATGAATGGTGACTGTAAAATGTATAAATATTTGGATTTAGCAGCAGAAAATCACCATTTGAAATCTGAAAGAAACTCAATGCTCACATATACCCTTGCCATGACATTTTAATTCCATAAAATCTGGAGTGTAGGAATACAACCTTTTGAGTTATGACTTTGGCAATCAGAATTTTCAAGTGATATTTGTGGCAGCAACATGAAACAGGGAGGCAGTTTAATAGTTTAGAAAGATTGTTGCCTTGGATAGTTTCAGCTCTGCCATTTGCTAGCTTTGTGACATTGGGCAAAAAACTATCCTCCCTTGCTCCGCATTTCCCATTTGCAAAATGAGGGATAACCATAATCGCTCAATGAACCTTATATACTAGTTTATTGCAAATATTGAATTAATATGCTAAAATGATGAAACATAAGCAGTTTAGATCTGTTGCTTACAACCTCAGTGGAGCTTCTTACACCTACAGATTTGCTGAAGTTAACACAGTTCCTGGCAGGTTTCTGGCAATGAGTGGTGAAGCAGATTAATTTGGTATATCATTATATTAAAGGATGCCTTTAGAATTTCACATTTATGGTGAATAGATCTCCCTTCCACAGCCCATGTGGGACATAGCCTGCATTTAGTTTCTTTTTGTGCTGCCTAAAGAGACAATTCTGGAGTTCAGTGTCCCAGGGTTAGCAAATGCTGTCATGGCAAATGCAACTTCAGGAATAATCAGTTCTTAGGATTTTGCTTTTACTTGGATCTGAGCCAAAAGAAATCTGTTCTATCATCTCTTAAATTCATTTTTAGTGATTTTCAATGAAAGAAGGAGTCCTAATCCTAGCCAGCTATGTTCCATTGACCATAAACAAAGCTACTTCTCAGCCGTATTCCTGGAAATGGAAGTTCCTGTGTATGTTTTAACTTTTATTTTATATTCCCAAAGTAACAAAAGTGCTTTGAAAATTCTGCATTTTATAAAATAGGTATGTCAGATTAGGTTAAGCCAGGTAAGACTCCCTATATTGAGTAATGTGTGAACTCTGGAATGTAAACAATGAGTTACATAGATGAGAAAGTAGGCAATGGCAGAGGGAATAGTAACTTCGAAGTCAAAGGCTTATTTCAGTAGAATGGTTTGTGGAAATTTAAAATAATTAGTACCTTGAATGATTTAATCATAAATGAGCCTACTTTTTAAATTTAAGAATTAGAATGACACTAACATCTTTTCATATACTCAGTAAATGTATTGCTTTACATGCTGCTTTAGAAATTCAAAATGGGTGATGAATAAGATATCTGATCCCCTAAACATTGCATTTTGTTTTGAGGAGGTTATAAACAAGTAAATAAATATGTTAGCTATTATTTTTAGGCACAGTTTTCCCTCTTTATTCACAGGGATACATTCTGAGATCCCCAGTGTATGCCTGAAACCCTAGGATTGTAGCAAACCGTATATATGCTATATTTTTCTTATACGTACAAATGTATGATGAGGTTTAATTTATAAATTAGGCATAGTAGAAGATGGGCAATAATAACTAATAATAAAACAGAACAATTACAGCAATATACCGTAATAAAATTTATATGAGTGTGTATGTCTCTGCCTCAAAATATCTTGTGCAAATTTAATGTCTTTTCCATATTAACTAAGTACTTATCATTCGCTGTGGCACTAACTATTTCAATCTGAGGGGCAACACCAAAACTTTTCCTCTGTCACAATTTTAAGAAGATTCATTCTTACTATAGATCTCAGCAACCTTAGGTTTTTATAGTCTTAAAATAGTGTTGTGTTTTTTTTTTTCCCCTGCATCTTTTCCCTTTCCTTATGAAGTTAAGGACTTTCACCTTTTCACTTTAAGAAAACACTTGACAACTTCTCTTGGCATATCTAAATTGCCAGCATTACCACGCTTGTGCTTTGGAGCCATTACTAAGTAAAATAAAAGGGTGCTTGCACACAAGCACTGCAGTACAGGGACAGTCTATTTGATAACAGAGTTGGGTACTGACTACAGGGTGGGAGATGCCAGACAAAGAGATGATTTTTGACATGGGTGGATGGAGCAGGACAGAGTGAGATTTCATCCTGCTACTAAGAACAATACTCAATTTAGAAATTATAAATTATTTCTAAAATTTTTCATTTACTGTTTTCAAACCATGAATGATCATAAGAAAGTGAAACTAAGTATAAGGAAGGATTAATGTATTAAAAAATGTTTTGTAGAAAATTAATCAGGGCATTTTAATAGAAAATGAATAGAGGAAAAGTCTAAATTATAATGGTTGAATTAAGTAATTTGTGAGCTAAATGGCAAAGAAGAGCTGGTGAAGTAAATATCTTAGAGAAAGTAGAAAGCCCTGAAGCTGTTCTAGAGGCTTAGACAGAGAGCCAAAGAGCTAGAATGAGTGAGCTGGGGAGAGAGTACAAGTTGAGAGGTGTTCAAGGATCACTTCATTGAATCCTCTGTAGACGGTCTTAAGAAATTTAGTTTTTATTCCAATTACAGTGGATTGTTTCAGGCAGACAAGTACCCATATCTAATTTATGATTAAAAAAAATCACTCGCTTTTATGTGGAAGACAGATTGTAGGGGAAAAAGTTTGGAACCAGAGATACTAGTGTTTGGTCTGCTTCTGGCTATAGCTGATAAGAGCTTAAAATGAAACAGTGTCAATGCTTTTCTTCTCAGTAGAAGAAAAAGATTAAGTTTGAAAAAATATTGAACAAATAGAATTTAGACAGATTATATATGGAAGAGTCCAGCTGACTCCCTGAGTTTTGGCTTGAATGATTGGGCGAAGAACCTTTCCCCTGTGACAGAGGAAACATGAGGAGGAAGTTTGTATTTGAGAAGATAGAGAAATAGAGATGATAGGATTACTTTTGGAAATGGGGTGGTTTAAATTGGAGATTTAAGACATCCCTTGGTCATTTGGATATAAAGAAGTGACCTGCCGTGGTAGAAAAACATGAGTTTGTAATCAGATTAAGATTTCAATCATATAGTTTACAAGCATGAAAACTTAAGCAAATTAAATTATCTGATCTTCAACATTTTATTTACTAAAGCAAATTATTAATACCAAAACATTCAATTGATTTGAGAATTGTGAACTATATTGTGTTTACCCTCAATTCTTTTTTTTTTTTTTTTTGGTCATGATCATTATCATATGTAATCTATACAGTGGGAAAAAAATTGCAAGTATCACTTGGGGCAATATTGGCTTATAGTTTTATTTTTTAAAAGTCTATAGATTTGAATGAGATATAGTGTAAAAACTATATAAGTGGGGGAGTATATGACTGAAGGATGTCCAAAGGGGCACATGAATGGTGGTGGTAAAGCTGATGCTGAACAGAAAGAGAATCTTGTGAATGAGAAGTTGGAAAAGAAAGGGGGGAAATGAGAGGAGGAAATTTGAGAAGTAAACTGTAGTCAGTTGTGGCAGAGAAGGTAAGAATGGGCTAGAAAAGCATCTGCAGACTATAATGGTATTAGTGCCATTATTGACCTTGTCAGGGCTTCCCAGATGGCGCTAGTGATAAGGAATCCACTTGCCAAGCAAGGTTTTGATCCCTGGGTTGGGAAAATCCTCTGGAGGAGGAAATGACAACCCACTCCAGTATTCTTGCCTGGAAAATTTCATGGACAGAGGATCCCGGTGGGCTACAGTCCATGAGGTTGCAAAGAGACAGGGCTGAGTGACTGAGCGCACACGCGCGCACACACATACACACGCGCACACACATACACGCACGCACACACATACACACGCACACACACACATGCACAGGCACACACACACGCGCGCACTTATACCTTGTGAAGAGTTGTTTCACTCAGTATAGAAACCTTGGAAGAGGAGGGACGTTTTTCCATTCAGAGAGGTGTGAAAATATAATAATATGAGCATATTTAGTTTAGCTTATTTGTAGAGACAAAGTTGAGATAAATATTTCTTTAGGTAGGATACAAAATTCCGATGGGGGTAAAAGGGCTTGGGTAGGTTATATGATAAAAGAGATGACATGGAATGACTGAGGGTGACAACTTCTCCAAAATCACATGCTTACAAGAGCAGTAAAACTAAAGTACTAGTGGAAAATATTGGTTTACATTTATATTCTTTTATATAGTCATTTATATTCTGACACTATATATTGAATATATGTATTCAAAATATTCATTTATATTCTTACACTATATTCTTAAGTCATTATCAGTAAAGATATGATATTAAGGTACATTAAAATTAAATATAATTCAGTATCTTCTGTGTACAATATATTGTAGTTCACACATTTTTACCAAAAATGATCTACTCCAGAATAAAAACTATTTTTATATATATCTGATCCAGAAGACATGCTGCTTTTTTAATTGGTGTACAAGGAATTGTTACATTAGATGATCATGTTCAATTAAGTGTAATGAATATAATTAATGTAGTTGCTGTTTTAGGTTCTTGAGTTAATAGTGCCATTAAATGCTGCTGTTTATGTTGTGGCACTGATTATTATTATAATAGAATAGCAAACTTGAAATGATAGGAAAGCTAAAAGGGTGACTACTCATTCAATAGCAAGTTTATATAGACATTTATATCTATATATATATATATAAATTTAATAGCAGATCATAACTTAAATACAGTATAAAATGACACCTTTTTAAAAGTCAATGCATTAACCACTTTAAAACACTTCTTTTTATATATTTCAATAAGTTGTTTTTAAATTGAAATTATCAATATCAAATTATAGTTAGAAGACAAGTATAGATGCCTTTTAACTACTTGAAATAAGAAAATATGCATTTAGTTTTTATACAAATTATTAAGCATCTTTAACATGTCAAATATTTTAAATAATGTTATTTTTCATTAAATGCTTTAATGTTTCACTTTTATGTAAAATTATTTCCATAACATTAGCCATCAATAACAATGCACAATAAAATTTTAATAATAATTGTGATTTGTTTTCCCTTCTACTCATTCTACAGGCAATATTAATGAATATTTAAATACTGATAAGTGAAAATCCTTATAGCTTGAAGCAGTGCTGTAAAAGGCACATAATGTTTATTTCTTGGATTTTTTGTAGTATAAACAGCATAATTAAATAAAACATTTTTAACATGTTAGAAATCTCTATAATTGATTCTAAGCTATAGTTATATTACATTGGAGAATGAAAAGATTCTTATTAAAATTATTTTTATATATATTCTTAGTTTAGATATGAACATGCATAATTCTATTTACTTTTATTTTCTGTCATTTTAAGTCTTTCCACATAAGTCTTGTCACATGTCTTCTGTTATGCGAGTTAACTAAAAGTTTCTACTTATGTTTTGAAAGAATAAGATACTGCATTAAATATTTATTTACTTAACGTTGAAAAGCATTTTACACTACTTTTATAGTAGTAAATATTTGTAGCTTTTTTCCTTTAAAAATGAGTTTTTTCCTGATGTGTGAAATTTCTAAGTGGTATTTTAGAGTCCAATTTCACAATTTCTTTTCTGTAAAATGGAGATGACTCTCTTCTGTGCTGGGTGTTTAGAGTGGATCTGGAGTTCTTTAATCAACACAAAAACTTTTTCTCTGTTGGAGAAAAAATGTTCTTTTTTTTTTTCTCAAGAAAAATAGTCTAAAACTGAATATGGGCGAGATATCATAATTGTCAAGACTTTTGGTGCAATATTTTGAAAAGGCACTGTATTTAGAATCATTTGACCTCATGGATATTTACAACCCAATTCTGTCTGACTTATTAACCCTAAAAGCACTTTTCACTATCCTTTCATATAAAACAAAAAGGTTAGAATTAATTTGTATTTTTCAGACTATGGTCTTTTAATCCCTCCAAGGCCAGGGACACTGCAGGTGGTTGTGTGTTGTGTAAATGAACATGGATGCCATTGGCAACCTAGGACGAGGTTCTGGGTGTAACTCAGAGAGGAGAAGACAATAGGAACTAGTTAAGTTTCAGAACCCCAAGCTTCAGATTCAATCAGAAAGAAATATAAATGTTATACTTGGTACATGTGTACCCAATCACTCAGTCATGTCTGACTCTGTGGCCCCACAGGTTTTATTCCATCAGGCTCCTCTGACCATGGGATATTCCAGGTAAGAATATTGGAGTGGGTTGCCATTTCCTCCTCCAGGTGATCTTTCTGACCCAGGGATCCAACTTACTTCACATATCAATTGTACAGGTCAGGTAAATTCTTTAGCATTGAGTCACCTGATAAGCCCATTATCAGTTCAGTTCAGTGGCTCAGTTCAGTTCACTTCAGTTCAGTTGCTCAGTCCTGTCTGACTCTTTAAGACCCCATGAATCTCAGCACTCCAGGCCTCCCAGTTCATCACCATCTCCCAGAGTTCACTCAGACTCACGTCCATCGAGTCCGTGATGCCATCCAGCCATCTCATCCTTGGTCGTCCCCTTCTCCTCCTGCCCCCAATCCCTCCCAGCTTCACAGTCTTTTCCAATAAGTCAACTCTTCGCATGAGGTGGCCAAAGTACTGGAGCTTCAGCTTCAGCATCATTCCTTCCAAAGAAATCCCAGGGCTGATCTCCTTCAGAATGGACTGGTTGGATCTCCTTGCAGTCCAAGGGACTCTCAAGAGTCTTCTCCAACACCACAGTTCAAAAGCATCAATTCTTCGGCGCTCAGCCTTTTTCACAGACCAACTCTCACATCCATACATGACTACAGGAAAAACCATAGCCTTGACTAGACGGACCTTAGTTGGCAAAGTAATGTCTCTGCTTTTGAATCTACTATCTAGGTTGGTCATAACTTTTCTTCCAAGGAGTAAGCGTCTTTTAATTTCATGGCTGCAGTCACCATATGCAGTGATTTTGGAGCCCCAAAAAATAAAGTCTGACACTGTTTCCACTGTTTCCCCATCTATTTCCCATGGAGTGATGGGACCAGATGCCATGATCTTCATTTTCTGAATATTGAGCTTTAAGCCAACTTTTTCACTCTCCTCTTTCACTTTCATCAAGAGGCTTTTTAGCTCCTCTTCACTTTCTGCCATAAGAGTGGTGTCATCTGCATACCTGAGGTTATTGATATTTCTCCCGGCAATCTTGATTCCAGCTTGTGCTTCTTCCAGTCCAGCGTTTCTTATGATGTACTCTGCATATAAGTTAAATAATCAGGGTGACAATATACAGCCTTGATGTACTCCTTTTCCTATTTGGAAACAGTCTCTTGTTCCATGTCCAGTTCTAACTGTTGCTTCCTGACCTGGATACAGATTTCTCAAGAGGCAGGTTAGGTGTTCTGGTATTCTCATTTTTTCAGAATTTTCCACAGTTTATTGTGATCTACACAGTCAAAGGCTTTGGCATAGTCAATAAAGCAGAAATAGATGTTTCTCTGAAACTCTCTTGCTTTTTCTATAATCCAGCAGATGTTGGCAATTTGATCCCTGGTTCCTCTGCCTTTTCTAAAACCAGCTTGAACATCAGGGAGTTCACGGTTCACGTATTGCTGAAGCCTGGCTTGGAGAATTTTGAGCATTACTTTACTAGCATGTGAGATGAGTGCAATTGTGTGGTAGTTTGAGCATTCTTTGGCATTGCCTTTCTTTGGAATTGGAATGAAAACTGACCTTTTCCAGTCCTGTGGCCACTGCTGAGTTTTCCACATTTGTTGGCATATTGAGTGCAGCACTTTCACAGCATCATCTTTCAGGATTTGAAACAGCTCAACTGAAATTCCATCACCTCCACTAGCTTTGTTCATAGTGATGCTTTCTAAGGCCCACTTGACTTCACATTCCAGGATGTCTGGCTCTAGATTAGTGATCACATCATCATGATTATCTGGGTCGTGAAGATCTTTTTTGTACAGTTCTTCCCTGTATTCTTGCCACCTCTTCTTAATATCTTCTGCTTCTGTTAGGTCCATATCATTTCTGTCCTTTATCGAGCCCATCTTTGCATGAAATGTTCCCTTGGTATCTCTAATTTTCTTGAAGAGATCTCTAGTCTTTCTCATTCTGTTCATTTCCTCTATTTCTTTGCATTGATTGCTGAAGAAGGCTTTCTTATCTCTTCTTGCTATTCTTTGGAACTCTGCATTCAGATGCTTATATCTTTCCTTTTCTCCTTTGCTTTTAGCCTCTCTTCTTTTCACAGCTATTTGTAAACCCTCCCGAGATAGCCATTTTGCTTTTTTGCATTTCTTTTCCATGGAGATGGTGTTTTTCCCTGTCTCCTGTACAATGTCATGAACCTCATTCCATAGTTCATCAAGCACTCTATCTATCAGATCTAGGCCTTTAAATCTATTTCTCACCTCCATTGTATAATCATAAGGGATTTAAGTCATAGCTGAATGGTCTAGTGGCTTTCCTTACTTTCTTCAGTTTGAATCTGCATTTGGTAATAAGGAGTTCATGATCTGAGCCACAGTCTGCTCCTGGTCTTGTTTTTGTTGACTGTATAGAGCTTCTCCATCTTTGGCTGCAAAGAATATAATCAATCTGATTTCGGTGTTGACCATCTGGTGATGTCCATGTGTAGAGACTTCTCTTGTGTTGTTGGAAGAGGGTGTTTGCTATGACCAGTGCATTTTCTTGGCAAAACTCTATTAGTCTTTGCCCTGTTTCATTCTGCATTCCAAGGCCAAATTTGCCTGTTACTCCAGGTGTTTCTTGACTTCCTACTTGTGCATTCCAATCCTCTATAATGAAAAGGACATCTTTTTTGGGTGTTAGTTCTAAAAGGTCTTGTAGGTCTTCATAAAAACGTTCAACTTCAGTTTTTTCAGCGTTACTGGTTGGGTCATAGCCTTGGATTACTGTGATATTGAATGGTTTGCCTTGGAGACAAACAGAGATCAATCTGTCGTTTTTGAGATTGCATCCAAGTACTGCATTTCAGACTGTTGCTGACCATGATGGCTACTCCATTTCTTCTGAGGGATTCTTGCCCACAGTAGTAGATATAATGGTCATCTGAGTTAAATTCGCCCATTCCAGTCCATTTAATTCGCTGATTCCTAGAATGTTGACGTTCACCCTTGCCATCTCTTGTTTACCACTTCCAATTTGCCTTGATTCATGGACCTGACATTCCAGGTTCCTATGCAATATTGCTCTTTACAGCATCGGATCTTGCTTCTATCACCAGTCAAATCCACAACTGGGTATTGTTTTTGCTTTGGCTCCATCCCTTCATTCTCTCTGGAGTTATTTCTCCAGTAGCATATTGGGCACCTACTGACCTGGGAGTTCCTCTTTTGGTATCCTATCATTTTACCTTTTCATACTGTTCATGGGGTTCTCAAGGCAAGAATACTGAAGTGGCTTGCCATTCCCTTCTCCAGTGGACCACAGTTCAGGTCCTCTTTGTGACCCTGTGACTGCAGCACCCCAGGCCTCCTTGTCCATCACCAATTCCCAGAGTTTACTCCAACTCATGTCCGTTGAGTCGGTGATGCCATCCAACCATCTCATCCTCTGTCATCTGCTTTTCCTCCCACTTTCAATCTTTCCCATCATCAGGGTTTCCAATGAATCAGTTCTTCGCATCTGGTGGCCAAAGGATTGGAGTTTCAGCTTCATCATTGGTCCTTCCAATGAATATTCAGGACTGACTTCCTTTATAATGGACTGGTTGGATCTCCTTGCAGTCCAAGGGACTCTCAAGAGTCTTCTCCAACACCACAGTTCAAAAGCGTCAATTCTTCGGCACTCAGCTTTCTTCACAGTCCAACTCTCACATCCATACATGACTACTGGAAAAACCGTAGCTTTGACTAGATGGACCTTTGTTGGCAAAGTAATGTCCCTGCTTTTTAATATGCTGTCTAGACTTGTCATAACTTTTCTTCCAAGGAGTAAGCGTCTTTGAATTTCATGGCTGCAGTCACCATCTGCAGTGATTTTGGACCCGCTCAAAATAAGGTCTGTCACTATTTCCTTTGTTTCCCCATCTATTTGCCATGAAATGATGGGACCAGGTGCCATGATCTTAGTTTTCTGAATGTTGGGTTTTAAGCCAACTTTTTCACTCTCCTCTTTCACTTTTATCAAGAGGTTCTTTAGTTCTTCTTTTTTCTGCCATAAGGTGGGTGTCATCTGCATATCTGAAGTTATTGATATTTCTCCTAGCAATTTTGTTTCCAGCTTGTGCTTCATCTAGTCCAGCATTTCTCATGATGTACTTTGCATATAAGTTCAATAAGGAGGGTGACAATATACAGCCTTGACATACTCCTTTCCTGATTTGGAAAAGCCCATTATACTTGGTAGAAATGACCAATTGCTTGAATTTACTCACTTGTAAAAACCCATCTAGGCTTTTTCTGTGTGTATGTAAAAATAGTTAAAATTATTGAAAATTTTTGTTTGTTTGTTTAACATGATTCAGGGTTTTATTTTTACTTGAATTGCTTTGGTAAGTTATTGTAACACAATTTTTTTCTTTTTTTTTTTCTGTTTTAAATTTCAACAGTTTTTTTTTTTTTTCAGTTTTTTTCCCCACCTTTAATATCTACAGCATCTGTAGCTCTATTTGTATTCTAATTTATAATATTGTGTATTCCCATGTTCTCTTTAGATTCTTCATTGATTTTGTCAGAAATTTTCAAATTAATTTTGTTATATATATGATTCAACTTTTTACTGCTGAATCTATTTTTTATATACTATCTTATTTAAAACTATATTTATTCTTCATTTTTATCCCATTAAGGAGCCTTCTTACATTCATTCTGTTTTCTTTGCGCTTCATTTATATTTCCTCCTATTTTTCATTTTTTACCAGTTTTACTTTTCTTATTCTATTTAAGACATCTTTGCCTAACAGAATGTCTTGAATATATTCTCAAATATTTTCTTCTGGAATCTGAAGTTTAACTTCATATTTAGGTTTATGATTCGTCTTGAATAAACCTTAGAATGAGGTGAGATAAGCGTCAGGCAAATGAACTTCATTATGGATTTCTAGTTGCTGTAGCACCATTTATTGAGAGTATGTTCTTTCCCCCATTGAATTGTTTTGAGCCTTTATCTGACGGCCATAGTAGAGAGGGTCTACTTCTGTGCTCTCAGTTTACTTGTGACTACCATACAGTCTTAACTAATCTAACTATACTATGCTGTAATTTTTCAAGTGACATAATGTCCATGTCCCTTTAGATCTAAATGTATATTGAATTACTCAAACTGTCTTTTTTTGTGTATTTCATTCATTTGTCTTTTTTTGAACATTGTTTATTTTATTTAAATTATCAAAAACCTTGTTACAGTGATGTTCATAATATCATTTTTAATCTTTTTTACTAATTGGTAAGTTGTTTCATGCTACTTTATTTTCTTGATCAGTATTGCTAGGGAGTTACACTTTTATTACTTTTTCAAAAAAGTAAACTTTTGAATTACTGATTTATCTGTTTTAAATGTTTGTTATTCTATTGACTACTTCCCTTATATTTATAATTTTGTTCCTTCTAATACTTGTGAGATTAATTTGCTCTTTTTGGCCTGTGTTTTTGAAGTAGAAGTTCTTATCATTGATTTTAACCTGATTTCTTTTTTGATATGTATTTTAAATGGTTAATCACTAAGAGCAGTGCTTTAGATGCTTACGCACAAACTTAATCGACTGTATCATCCAGGCCAAAGGTTTTGAATTTTATTGAAAATTGCTTAATGAGTCAGTATACTGTCTATGTTGGTGATGGTTTCACGTGTACTTGAGCACAGTATGTTTTGTGAAGTTGTTGGAAATAGTGTTTTTCCCCCGGAGAAGGAAGTGGCAACCTGCTCCAAAACTCTTGCCTGGGAAATCCCATGGACAGAGCTGCCTGGCAGGTTATAGTCCATGGGGTCACAAAAGAGTCCGACATGATTTAGCAACTAAATAACAACAACAATATACATATTGCTTTCAGTTGATTCACATTTGTTCAAATCTTCCATAATCTCCCTAATTTTTTCCACTACTTGGATCTATCAGTTCCTGAATGTGAACTGTTATCATCTTCAAATATGATTGTGAATATGACTTCTCCATTTAATTTTATTTTCTCATATATACTGATGCTATATTATTAGGTTTTTGATTTTTTTTTTTTGTTTGTTTGTTTAGTCATGAATGACTCTTTTGCAACCCCATGGACTGTAGCTCGCCAGGCTCCTCTGTCCATGGGATTTCCCAGGCAAGAATACTGGAGTGGGTTTCCATTTCCTTCTCCAAGGGGTCTTCCTGACCCATGGTTCAAACCCACGCCTCTGGTGGCTCCTGCGTTGGCAGGCAGATTCTTTACTACTGAGCCACCTGGTCTTCCACTTAAGATGAAATACATACTCGTTCAAGGTAAGAATGTTTATGGATAGTAACTAATGGTCTGGTTGGCCATTCAAGTGCATAAAAGGAAAAATGGCTGGAAAATATATGATGGGATCTAAAGTCAATATGTGAAGATCTTTGTAAACTAAGTGCAGTTACATTTCTATGGCTTAAAGTAGTTTCCTCTCAGCATTTTTATTACATTTTCTTTTGACTTCCATTATTGCTCTGAAGAAATCAGTTATCATTTAATTCTTCTTCCACTTGTAGAAAACCTTTTTTTCTTGATGGTTGCTATATGACTCTTTACCTACACTGTTTAACTGTGGTTTAATATTTAAGTGCCTAGGCATTTATTCTGCTTCAGGTTTTTTAGACCTTCTGAATTTGAAGAATGGTGATGTTCATTAACTGACTCTACTCATCTTTTTATCCATGCCTAGAAACTCTGTGACAAGACCTTGAATCTTCTATTTTTTCTCAATTTATCTCACTCTATATTATGTATTTTTCATATAGTTGTTTCTCTGTGCTCCATTATGTATAGTTTCTTCATTTCTAGTTTCAATTTTATTAATTCCTATTTTAGCTCCATCTAATCTGATGTTTTACATCACCATTACTTAAAATTTTGTGAGTATATGTGTTTGTGTATTGTTTCTAAAATCTCCATTTTAGTAACTATCAAGGTTGCCTAACCATTTATAATACTTTAAGGTTCTCAGTTTTCAGTTTACTTTCCTTACTTTATTTCTTTAAACATTGAAACATAATGGTGTTGCATTTTTTAAAATCATTTTTAAGTTTGGGAGTACCTGTGGGGTTGGTTCTGTTGCTAGCTATTGCAGATGACTCTTACTCAAGGAGGCTTTTTTATGTATTTTGTAATTTTGGATTGTGAGTTTGTCACTCTACCAGTGGTAATTCTTGAGGATGGATTGCGTGGCTCTTCCAGAAGAAATTGTGCTTGATCTTATCAGGTTCCTGGGAACACTGCAAGCCAGATTCCTCTTAAATTTTAAGATCTGGAGTTAGAACTATAAATTTGGACTCACGCTGTTTCTAAACAGTGTTAAAGTGTCAGTTATATCTCAGAAGGGATTTTTTGTTTGTTTAACATCACTATGTAACAAAGCAGTTTTAGAACTTTGTTTATGATCTGGTTTTCTTTGGTGTAGTTTTATTTCTTTGCTCAGGCATTTATTTCATCCTAAAATTAGCTTTGTGTGTTGTTTTCTACAATCCATACCTTTAGCTTTCATACACTCCTGGTATTTTTATGTAAAAGGAATAATACCTTGTTTTTTTTTTGTCTCTTCTGTGATGGCATCTGGCAACTTTATTCCTTATGTTTCTAGAACCACATTCCATTATGTTCCCTGGCCTCTATTTACTTGCTTCAGGCATATATATCTGAAAGCATATTAAATTATTTTACCTAGCATTTTATGTTTGCCATAATCAGGTTTTCATATCAGATAGCATCTGAATAAATAGTGTTGATGCTATAAAATTTTTAATACCACTGGAATATATAATTTTAATGTCCCATCTAATTTCCTACAATTTATGATGCTTTCATGTTTTGTAACTAGTCATTAATATATAAATAATTGTTTATAGTACACAATAAATACTTTAAGAATCCAAGTATACATAAATAGCAAAACAAATACCAAGTCTGTACAAGACAGCCTAAATTATTAATGTTTGGATTCATTCAGTATAAATGTTTGTTTCCCTCATCTTTAACCATCTTACCTATAAAAACAATTATGGATTTTTCTTATTCTGGAAGAATGCCTTATAATTTTGGCTCTCTGATACAAAACTCAAATAGTGCAATAACTCCTTTGCTTTATGTCTGAAGCATAAATATGAAAATCATTATAGTTTGTTGACTTTTGATAATAAAATTGAATTTTTACTTTGTTAGTGGGAAAATTTAAATATTGTTTAATAAAATCACAAGAATATGGAAAATTTTAAGACATTATGTGAACTTTAATAAAAAGGGATTGCCTGGTGGCTCAGAACGTATAGTCTGCCTGCAATGTGAGAGACCCGGGTTCGATCCCTGGGTCGGGAAGATCCCCTGGAGAAGGAAATGGCAATCCACTCTAGTATTCTTGCCTGGAAAATCCCATGGATGGAGGAGCCTAACAGGCTACAGTCCATGGGGCTGCAAAGAATTGTGCACAACTGAGTGACTTCACTTAATAAAAAGACTTCTTCATAGTCTACATATTAATTTGGGTGATCTTAATCATTGATCTTTATATTAAACTCAGTTACTCAGTTAAGTTGTATACAGTATTGATAGTATTTATGATGGCTCTGTATTGCTATCTTTTAGTATATTGTCCAAAGAATATTAATATTCATATTTAAATAAATTTTCTATAAAGCAAGTCAGAATAGTGTATATGATGCTGAGATCTCCACCAGCTGTGTTTTTTAATATCTCATTTTCTCTTCTATTTGTCCCTACTCCTTCCTTCTTCCATTTCTCCATCATTTTTTCTCTTTCTCTGTTGCTTTATTTAGTAAGATCACTTG
The DNA here is from genome assembly GCF_014754425.2 of Oryx dammah. Classification (NCBI taxonomy): domain Eukaryota; kingdom Metazoa; phylum Chordata; class Mammalia; order Artiodactyla; family Bovidae; genus Oryx; species Oryx dammah. The sequence goes on from NW_024070196.1 coordinate 25,015,163, forward strand.
TTACCTCATGCCTTGCCCACTTCAGATTCTTTTCTCTAAAGTGCCAAGATTCATTTTCACCTTTACAAATAACTGCAAAATAAAGACCAGCAACACTTCAAGGTAACATTAAATATTAAATTAATTAAATTATTAAATTATTAAAAAGTTTAATACAAGCTTACTCATATCTCCACTAAAAATTATGTACTTCTTACCCTAACTTTGAAAAGTTGCCTATCTTGAATTCAAAATGCATATTCCAAATAATTTTATTATTTTTTCCTCTATCCAAGCCCTGTTCTGATAGAGCTTGTGCTTTATATTATTATTGGCACTATTTTGAATGTTTATGTCCTCCTAAATTCGTATGTTGAAAGCCTATTGCCCAAAGTGATGATAGGAAGTAGAGCCTTTGGAAAGTGATTGGGTCATGAGGGTGGAGCCTCCATGATTGAGGTTAGTGCCCTTACAAGAGACCTAACAGAGATGTTCTACTTCCCTCCATCATGTGGGGACACAGCAAAACAGTGCCAACTGTGAACATGAAGGCTATCTCTCATCAGGTATTGAATCTGCCAGCATTTTGATCCTGGCCCTCCCAGCCCCCAGAACTGTGAGAAATCTATTTTTGTTGTTTATAACCCACCCAATCTGTGGTATTTTGCTAATATAGCCTGGATAGACACAGACAATCAAATACAATTGTTTAATGCTTTTTCTAAATTCTATTCTTTATCTTAGCCATTATGGGTATAAATATTTGCCTATGCTAATACAAAAACATGAAACCAATTATTTACTTTAAACTAATATTTGAACAGCACCTTATAACTTGTAAAACAATTTTAGGTGTATTATTTTAACTTTGTATTCAGATAGAATTATCTGCATTTTATGGATGGAGAAACTGACAATAAAAAGTTCAAATGATTTTCTTAAGAAAATAAAACAGGAAATTTCAAAGTTTATTGGATTTTTATTTACCAAGAACAATTCCTAGTCCACCTAAGATTATGAATAACTACTTGCTATGTGAATAAAGGTCAGGGGCAGCGGCCTAGAGTGCCAGGCGGCAACGGTGCAGGAACGGCCAAGAGGAACTACCCCACGTCCGAGGCCAGGGGTGGCACCCAAGGCCAAGGGCAGCAGCAGGAAGGAGCAACCCCACACCTGAGGCCAGGGCAGCGACCAGGAGCAGCAACCCCATGCCCAAGGTTAGGGGCCGTGGCCGGGAGGGGCAACCCCTCGTCCAAGGAGTGGTGGCTATGGGGGTGCAGGAGGGCCTGGGGGAGCCACCCCACGTTGAAGCTCAGGAAGGGAAGCAGAAGGAGATACCCCTCATCCAAGGTAAGGAGCAGCGGCTGTGCTTTGGTGGAGCAGCCATGAAGAGATACCCCACGCCCAAGGTAAGAGAAACTCAAGATGGTAGGTGTTGCAAGAGGACATCAGAGGGCAGACACACTGTAACCATACTCACAGCAAACTAATCAATCTAATCACACTAGGACCACAGCCTTGTCTATCTCAATGAAACTAAGCCATGCCCGTGGGGCAACCCAAGACGAGTGGGTCATGGTGGAGAGGTCTGACAGAATGTGGTCCACTGGAGAAGGGAATAGCAAACCACTTCAGTATTCTTGCCTTGAGAACCCCATGAACAGTATGAAAAGGCAAAATGATAGGATACTGAAAGAGGAACTCCCCAGGTCAGTAGGTGCCCAATATGTTACTGGAAGTCAGTGGAGAAATAACTCCAGAAATAATGAAGGGATGGAGCCAAAGCAAAAACAATACCCAGTTGTGGATGTGACTGGTGATAGAAGTAAGGTCTGATGCTGTAAAGAGCAATATTGCATAGGAACCTGGAAGGTCAGGTCCATGAATCAAGGCAATTTGGAAGTGGTCAAACAGGAGATGGAAAGAGTGAACATTGACATTCTAGGAATCAGCAAACTAAAATGGACTGGAATGGGTGAATTTAACTCAGATGACCATTATATCTACTGCTGTGGGCAAGAATCCCTCTGAAGAAATGGAGTAGCCATCATGGTCAACAGAAGAGTCCAAAATGTAGTACTTGGATGCAATCTCAAAAACGACAGAATGATCTCTGTTTGTCTCCAAGGCAAACCATTCAGTATCACAGTAATCCAAGTCTATGCCCCAACCAGTAATGCTGAAGAAGCTGAAGTTGAACAGTTCTATGAAGACCTACAAGACCTTTTAGAACTAACACCCAAAAAAGATGTCCTTTTCATTATAGGGGACTGGAATACAAAAGTAGGAAGTTAAGAAACACCTGGAGTAACAGGCAAATTTGGCCTTGGAATGCAGAATGAAGCAGGGCAAAGACTAATAGAGTTTTGCCAAGAAACTGCACTGGTCATAGCAAACACCCTCTTCTAACAACACAAGAGAAGACTCTACACATGGACATCACCAGATGGTCAACATCAAAATCTGATTATATTCTCTGCAGCCAAAGATGGAGAAGCTCTATACAGTCAACAAAAACAAGACTAGGAGCTGACTGTGGCTCAGATCATGAATTCCTTATTACCAAATTCAGACTGAAATTGAAGAAAACAGGGAAAACTGCTAGACCATTCAGGTATAACCTAAATCAAATCCCTTATGATTATACAGTGGAAGTGAGAAATAGATTTAAGGGCCTAGACCTGATGAACTATGGAATGAGGTCGTGACATTGTACAGGAGACAGGGATCAAGACCATCCCCATGGAAAAGAAATGCACAAAAGCAAAATGGCTGTCTGGGGAGGGTTTACAAATAGCTGTGAAAAGAAGAGAAGCGAAAAGCCAAGGAGAAAAGGAAAGATATAAGCATCTGAATGCAGAGTTCCAAAGAATAGCACGAAGAGATAAGAAAGCCTTCTTCGGTGATCAGTGCAAAGAAATAGAGGAAAAGAGCAGAATGGGAAAGACTAGCGATCTCTTAAAGAAACTTAGAGATACCAAGGGAACATTTCATGCAAAGATGGGCTCAATAAAGGACAGAATGGACCTAACAGAAGCAGAAGATATGAAGAAGAGGTGGCAAGAATACACAGAAGAACTGTACAAAAAGGTTCTTCATGACCCGGATAATCATGATGGTGTGATCACTCATCTAGAGCCAGACATCCTGGAATGTGAAGTCAAGTGGGCCTTAGAAAGCATCACTATGAACAAAGCTAGTGGAGGTGATGGACTTCCAGTAGAGCTATTTCAAATCCTGAAAGATGATGCTGTGAAAGTGCTGCACTCAATATGCCAGCAAATTTGGAAAACTTAGCAGTGGCCACAGGACTGGAAAAGGTCAGTGTTCATGCCAATCCCAAAGAAAGGCAATGCCAAAGAATGCTCAAACTACTGCACAATTGTACTCATCTCACCTGCTAGTAAAGTAATGCTCAAAATTCTCCAAGCCAGACTTCAGGAATACATGAACCGTGAACTTCCTGATGATCAAGCTGGTTTTAGAAAAGGCAGAGGAACCAGAGGTCAAATTGCCAACATTCTCTGGATTATGGAAAAAGCAAGAGAGTTCCAGAGAAAACATCTATTTCTGCTTTATTGACTATGCCAAAGCCTTTGACTGTCTGGATCACAATAAGCTGTGGAAAATTCTGAGAGAGATGGGAATACCAGACCACGTGACCTGCCTCTTGAGAAATCTGTATGCAGGCCAGGAAGCCACAGTTAGAACTGTGCATGGAACAACAGACTGGTTCCAAATAGGAGAAGGAGTACGTCAAGGCTGTATATTGTCACCCTGCTTATTTAACTTCTATGCAGAGTACATCATGATAAACGCTGGACTGGAAGAAACACAAGCTGGAATCAAGATTGCTGGGAGAAATATCAATAATCTCAGATATGCAGATCACACCACCCTTATGGCAGAAAGTGAAGAGGAGCTAAAAAGCCTCTTGATGAAAGTAAAAAAGGAGAGTGAAAAAGTTGACTTAGAGCTCAACATTCAGAAAACGAAGATCATGGCATCTGGTCCCATCACTCCATGGGAAATAGATAGGGAAACAGTGGAAACAGTGTCAAACTTTATTTTGGGGGGCTCCAAAATCACTGCATATGGTGACTGCAGCCATGAAATTAAAAGACGCTTACTCCTTGGAAGAAAAGTTATGACCAACCTAGATAGCATATTCAAAAGCAGAGACATTACTTTTCCGACTAAGGTCCGTCTAGTCAAGGCTATGGTTTTTCCTGTCGTCATGTATGGATGTGAGAGTTGGACTGTGAAGAAGGCTGAGTGCCGAAGAATTGATGCTTTTGAACTGTGGTGTTGGAGAAGACTCTTGAGAGTCCTTTGGACTGCAAGAAGATCCAACCAGTCCATTCTGAAGGAGATCAGCCCTGGGATTTCTTTGGAAGGAATGATGCTAAAGCAGAAACTCCAGTACTTTGGCCACCTCATGTGAAGAGTTGACTCATTGTAAAAGACTTTGATGCTGGGAGGGATTGGAGGCAGGAGGAGAAGGGGACAACCGAGGATGAGATGGCTAGATGGCATCATGGACTCGACGGACGTGAGTCTGAGTGAAATTTGGGAGTTGGTGATGGACAGGGAGGCTTGGCATGCTGCGATTCATGGGGTCGCAATAAGTCGGAGATGACTGAGCGACTGAACTGAACTGAACCTGAATAAAATAAGACAGAGGTAGGTTTATATCAAGACTCTTGTTTGGTAGCTCTATGATTTTGTACAATTTCCATGAGTATTCTGAACCTCAGTTAAATATCTGAAATTCAAAAATAATAATTTCCTTTTAAAAGAATTGTTATAGTCTTAAATAGAATAGCACATATGACATAATTAACAGTATATTAACTAAACTTTCTTCCTCTTTTAATCATAGTCATATTTCTTAGCATCCCGGGCCATATAAAAATTTGTAGATTCTGAAGTCTATCCTTTCCCTAAACCGAGTATTTTTCTTTTCTACTACATTCTTTGTTTAATCTCTGAAAATTGTGTTATTAATATTTATCATCTTCAAAGTAAAGGCAAAATATGGAACCTTTGGTGGTAAAATGGGACTACATGTAGGCAGATTGTAAATATTTATTTATTTTAATATACATTTCCATAAAATGGCTAATTAGGTCTAAAGCTTAGTGTTTAATTGTATTTAAAAACTAAAATTCACTTTAAAAATTTGCCTATTTAGTAGATAAAACGTCTATCCACAAATATTCATATTCTTACAAGGAATTAGAGATAATCACAAGAGAAAATAAACTGCAGAGATATTTCCCCCCTAAGATCCAAGTAGAAGACTATTGAAATCTCTCCAGAAAATGTGTTCGTCTTCTGTTATCACTGACATATACTGAAACATACCTTGTCCTGGGATACAGACATATTTGACAGTTTATATAGAAAAACCACTACCACAGATGCAAGATCCTATTCTCTTGATCCTTCTTATCTAATTATTTCTTACCTGTGTACTAAAAAATGGGGCTTCCCAGATGGCCCAAGCCATCAGGGTAAAGACTCCACCTGCAATACAGGAGACTCAGGAGACAAGGTTCTATACCTGGGTCAGGAAGATCCCCTGGAGGAGGAAATGGCAACCCAGTCCACTGGTTTTGCCTGGAGAATTCCCATGGACAGAAAAATCTGGCAGGCTACAGTCTATAGCGTCGCAAAGAGTCGAAAAAGACTGAGCACACTGGCACATGCAATTGACACATAGTGGAATTAGCATATGCTTAAATCAAATATCAAAATCAGACCCATGTCGAACAGTGATAACATTGTCTAGGTGATTTAGTTTCTATCTGGGATTTCTGAGACCTGACCTCCAGCTCATATTATGTAAGAACTATCCTGCCTCATCTTTCAAGAATAACTTGGTTTTCTGCACAGCTTGTGAAGCCTGAAAACACTCTTGCAAAAATCCCTGGTTGGGTACCTGATGTGAGACTCAAAAATTGTCTATATCTCAAATTATATGTCTACATAGCAGATTTAATTTTATTAATCAACTTGTTAATAGTGCCTAATCTTTGTCATGTATCTTTAAGCACTTCTTATATGGCATATATGGGTTTCCCAGGTAGCTCAGCTGGTAAAGAATCCGCCTGCAATGCAGGAGACCTCCATTGGATCCCTGATTTGGGAAGATACCCTGGAGGAGGGCATGGCAACCCACTTCAGTATTCTTGCCTGGAGAATCCTCATGGACATAGGAGCCTGGTGGGCTACAGTCCAAGGGGTTCCAAAAAGTCAGACACGACTCAGTGACTAAGCACAGCACAGCACGTATGTCATGTATACCTCCTTTTATACATTATTTCCCTGATGTCTCAGTGGTAAAGAATCCACCCACTAATGCAGGAGATCTGGGTTTGATCCCTGGGTTGGATTGATTCCCTGGAGAAGGAAATGGAAACCCACTCCAGTAATCTTGCCCAGGAAATCCCATGGACAGAGGAGCCTGGCAGACTCCATGCTCATGGGGTCACAAAAGAGTCAGAAATGACTTAGGGACTAAACAATACATTATTGAATTGCCTTAACTGAAAAAGGCATTCTTTGATCTTTTTTTTTTAAATGCTTATTATTATGTGCCATGTACTGGCTAGACATTGAAGATACAGAAATAAAGAAGACATTGTTCCTTCCTGTATGTATTAATGAATAACATAATCTTAAAGCCTTTTTATCTTCATTTTTTGATTCCTTAATTGTTTGGGTGTAAATAACATATGTTCAGACATACTTGTGACTTTTGTAAAAAGAGGCCATGTACCCTCTAGAAATTGCCTGTTAACTTGAATATTTACAATAGAAGGATATAATTTGCATAATTAACCCAGGAACCGAGATGAACTGTACTTCTTGCAAGGTTATCATTCCATAAATAGTTCATTTTCTTACAGTTAAGTTAATTCTAGAAGGTCAGAGGAGTGGTAAAAGATAAAATTAATCCACATTACTGATAAAATAAGGGCTTAATTTGCTTAATCATAAGACACTGGGACACTTTAATGTTGTGAATTCACACAGAAAATTTTCAGAGGGCTGCTATTGTCCACCTCATGCTTAAGACTGCAGTAGATTGAAGTCAAATCAAAGAATGTCTTAGAACCAAGCATCTTTACACTGTATGAGTTAATTGAACTGAGTCAACTACTTTGCTGATGGCACTGTTCTATTACTCTTCAAAGTGAAAAGTAAATTCTCCAGATGCTAATTTCTAGGGAAATTGTAAGTTTTAAGTAAAATGAGTTTTCCAAAAGTCATTGTAAAATATTTATTCACTGAGCACTTGTCTACTACTCATCTCAATTATATGCTTTTTTGCCATTTGCTTTTCTTGGAGCCAAATTTTTTTTACTTTTTTTTAACTGAAATTTAGGCCCTTTCCTAACGTTCTCTTCTTTAGAGAGAGGTGTCACAGATGACTTGTTATCTTCTTACTGTCAAGAAAAAGGCAACTATTTAATCATTCTCATTACTGTTGACAGAGGAGTCTGGAGGGCTACCGTCCATGGGGTTCCAGAGAGTTGGATTCAACTGGGTTACTAACACTTTCACTTTCACTTTGCTGTTGACAGAACAGTTTGAGAGGTATGTTTTTCTTTATTTTCAACCTTTACCTCTTGGTATTTCTGTACTTTCTGTACCCAGGTGACTTCCTATTAGATATTTTCTTTGAATTTCTCAGTAAACAACTCAAACCTGACATGTTAAACTGAACCAAACATGTTTGTTTATTGGTTTGATTTTGTGGTAACAAACTACCCCATTTTCACATTGAATTGTGAAAACTAACATTTCTTTCCATTACATGAAAGGCAAACATCAATTGTGTCTGTGCTGAGCTTGACTGGAGTCTCTTGGACCACTCTCTGGGTATTGTCATTGCAGATGGAGGAATGCAGGACCTTAAGCCATATTTCACAGTGACATCTCAAACTTGCTTGGCTGAGATCATGATAAAATCATGTCCACTTACATTTTTTTGACCAACACTTATCATGTGACTAAGCTCAATGTCAAAGAAATTGGTCTTATATTCCTATTCCAGGGCAGGTGATATAACAATGAGTGGAAATCCATGACCCTATTACAGAAGAAAGAATGACCAGCCAGGAGTATAAATTCAATGTACCATAATGATTTTAACCTGATTCTCTCCCCAAATTGCACATCTTATTGATCATATTTTTGACCATGATATGTTAAAGTTAATCCTTCTGAAATTCTGTTTATTTTTCACCAAACAAAATTAATTGACCACTGAGAATTTCATGAAGCCCTGTTTTCAAGTGTCCACTACGATTTTCCATCTGATTGCTAGCTCCTAATTTTAGCCATCATATCTTTTACCATTTGAGTAATTTACACATTTCTTTTCTAAATTGACTGATTTAAGGTGTTCCTTAAATCTTTTTTCCCACTGAATAAAATTCTTATTTCAAAAAATGTATTATGGGATATCATTCCTCAACTTAGTATTATTTTCTCTGGTTCACATGACTTGGTGCAAAAAGTCTTTAAGCCAGAACATAAGGACCTTCTGGGCCTTTTTAGACATGCACCTGATTTAGTAATCCAGCCAAGTTTGCAACTTTCCCACTCTTCCATGCTACGTTTTGGCGAGTGCAACATTGTTTCTCAGAGCACTTTCCATTAGAACACTGTCCTTTTCTTTGTTTACTCTGCCTACTTCCGTCTACATGGTGCCGATATATCACCATTCCCAGGGATGGTTTCAAGGCTGTCCATATAACAACAACCACAGGTTGTTGTGTTAGTGATTTTCGCTGTGGTCTCAGCACTTTGAGCATATACATAAAGTATTTGTACTTTATTGCAAGTAACACGCAGATGTATCTGTTCCATGCCAGACTATGACTATTAAAGGAACATTCATGACATAATGGAATAAAAACTCTCAAATGCTGTTTGTCTTTTCTGTATATAAATATTCACAAAGATCGTTTAATTTTATTTTTGGTATCATTGTCAATATTTTTATATTATCAGAACTTTTTATAGTATGACATTTAAAATGCTTTGATTTTTGTAACTTGGCATAGGAAATGGCAACCCACTCCAGTATTCTTGCCTGGGAAATCCTGTGGTCAGAGGAGCCTTGTGGACCTTAGTCCATGGGGTCTTAAAGACTTGGACTTGACCGAGTCCACACACACACACACACACACACACATACCATCTAGGAAATAATTGGGCCATAATCCAACTTTCGGCTTCCCAGATGGCACAGTGGTAAAGAATCTGCCTGCCAGTGCAACTGTTGCAGGAGACACTGGTTCAATCCATGGATTGGGAAGATCCCCTGGAGAAGTAACTGACAACACACTCCAGTATTCTTATCTGGAAAGTAGCATGGACAGAGGAGCCCAGTGGGCTGTATTCCATGGAGGGTTGCAAAGAGTTGGACACAACAGAACACACGCATGCAACCCCATCTTTTAGCTAATGTTATCTGAATTGAGGTCCAGGGAGAGCTTCCTTTTACTGAATTCTTATAGTGATGCATTGAGTTATGTAAATATTAAAGTATTATGATGAAAAATATTTATATTTTATTGTTTAGTCCATAAATTAGGTTATATCTAAACAGGAGGATCATTTCCTTAAAATCCAAAAATTGACAAATAAATTAAGAGTATGCTACTTTAACAGGTGAAACAAAGTTAAAAATATTTAGCTAACCTTTAATCTCATATGATTATTTCACACTAAGCAGTTTTTTTGTTTGTTTTTGTTTGTTACAGATATGTTGTAGAGACAGATTTCTTTGTATTAAGTTTGATTCAGACATTGTTTGCTTTTGTCGAGAATGCTATGATACCTGAGTGGTCTTATTGTTGTTCAATCACTCAGTCGTGTCCAACTCTTTGCAACCCCATGGACTGTAGCATGCCAGGCTTCCCTGTCCCTCAGTATCTTCCAGAGTTTGCTCAAACTCATGTCCATTGAGTCAGTGATGCTATCCAACCATTTCATCCTCTGTTGCCCTCTTCTCCTCCTGCCTTCAATCTTTCCCAACATCAGGGTCTTTTCCAATGAGTCAGTTCTTCACATCAGGTGGCCAAAATAGTGGAGCTTCAGCATCAGTCCTTCCAATGTATATTCAGTGTTGATTTCATTTAGGAATGGTCTCTAACATCTTTGTGAATATATCAAATAGCAGCATTCAAATATATCTTGATAGCAAGCAGTTTCAGTAGCTAGTCACATCAAGAAAGCCACAGTAGGTCAAGAAAACCACATGTGACTGATGGTCAACTCCTTACTCCCTAGGGTAGAAGACTGGCTTGTAAGCTGCTTGTGACAGAAAGTTCTGAGCCCTTGAACCTAAGCTTCTCTACTGTAGCAAATACACTTTGTGTAGAGTCTCCAAATGGGCCCATCTTGTCTCCTTGGGACTCTGACTGGGGGAAAACCTGCATTTCCACACTGAGGAGCCTGCTGCTTATGCTGTGGGGGATGAACTACTTTGTTGGATCCCTAGAGTTTTAGCACTATGACACTGTGGAAAGCTTACCTGCTTCTTAGTCATCTTACTGTTCTTTCTTATCTTCTCAGGTTGGGATTCTTCCCTTCCTGATTTCCTGTCTTTCTAATTAATTGTTTTCCATTTCAAAGATAACCATAATCTCACTTTATAATATTTTCTCATCTAATTTGACAGATGAAATCACTATATGTGATATCAAATCTAAGGACTGCAATAAACAATACTTTGATTGCAGCTGCCAATTTGCAGAGCTTTTTGAAACTGGATTTATGACATTTGGGATAATGTATTCAAAATTCCTTATTTAGATTTTTATAATTTTGGGTCTTCATAATTTTAAGTTGTGCTTCATTATGTCATTAAGATCCATTCAATATGGTCATTAATATGATTCTCTGATTTTTATCCATTTGAGTGAAAATAATCATTCTAATATATCTATGAAAGTTGGAACTTGATCAAGTGGGCTCACATATTTTTCTTAAAGCACATCATTTCTTCAGATATCAGTTAATTCCATAAGAGCCTTTGTTTCCAATGTTTTTCTTAATCTTGTGTTTTTGCTTCTTCCTTGTCTATAAAGCAGCATTTCTGTGGTGTATCACTCAGAGATCAAATATGTTTTTATTGCAAGACTTTTTCAAACCCTTCTATTAGTAAATTCATGGTAAGAATTTTTAAAGTGACCACCATAGTTTATTCTTGGTTAACCATGAAACCTATACTTCCCACCTCCAGCAGAAAAAGGTAAGTAGTGACAAAAACCTTTCCAAAAGAATGGTGTGACACACCTCCTTGGTGATCCATGTTGAAAAATTTATAGTTGCAAACAGCTTGTACTCCAGAGCTCTGTATGTTATTGTGGATTGGTGGTAGGAAGAGTTTCTTAGGTTTTGCAAATTTGACAATATAATTTTAAATGACATTTTCGATTATAATTTTCCTAAATGATAAAATGAAAGATTGATGAAATAATCTATAGACCTCAACATTAGCATTGACTTTCTTTTATTTGTTTTTGGCTGTACTGGGTCTTTGTTGGTGCTCTTGGGCTTTCTCCAATTGCAGCAAGCAGGAATCACTCTTTGTGGTGATGCACGGGCTTCTCATTGTGGTGGCTTCTCTTGTTGTGGAGCATGAGTTCTATGTATACGGGCTTCAGTAGTTATACCATGTGGGCTCAGTAGTTGCAGCTCACAGGCTTAGTTACTCTGTGGCATGTGGGATTTTCCAGTACCTGGGATTGAACTGGTGTCCCTTGCATTGCAAAGTGGACTCAACCACTGAACCATCAAGGAAGCCCTAGCATTGATTTTTCTTTATCAAATCCCAAACAAATCTTTTCATTAAGTTAGCACAACTACCATTATTGTTGTTGTTAATTTAATGCATCTATAACTAACATAAAATTTTATACAAATGTTGAGGTAAAGGTATTACACAGATGCTCTGTTAAGATATTATCTGTATCTCTAGGTGGGTAACAGATTTAGAGGATTTAGCAATTGAACAAAGTAACTAAGAGAACCCTAGATTCAAGCTGGGTCTTTCTGATGAGAAAATTGAAATTATAACAAATATACACTGTGTCACCTTTAAGAAAAATAATGCATCTGTTTGGATTAACTGAAAATAATTGTGGTATTAGAAAATGAATACCTAATTGGCAGAAACTGTAGAACTAATAAAAGTCTCACATTAATTTTGAATTTTGAACTTCTCTTGCTATTATAACAATAAGGAAATAATAGAATAGATGAAATCCAGCCATAGTCAGGACTCTAGAAAGTGCATGAGTTGTGCATGCATATTATTCCTTTGAGTTTTATTATTTTACTGCCTAGATGCTTTTTGCATTTTAATTTCTATTTTACTGTCATTATATGCCAATATAATATGAAATGACTCAGGAGAGTTAAATTTGAGTAATTAGGCAATTTAGCAGATCTGGAGCCCCCACCAAATAGTTTTTAAACATGAGTCATTATGATCAATAGACATTTCTTGTTCTTTCCATCATGAATGGCCTTAGACATAAAGATGGAATGTTGGGTATGTGAGGGAATTTATGCTTCTAAGAGTAGACCAAGCAGCCCTCTTTGTTTTGCAGCCATTGTTTCTTATTTTTACCCTAGTCATACCATTCATGATCTTTGGCGTCATCAGGGGAAGGTTCCTGAGGGCACTCAAGCTTGGAAAATTGAATAAGCATTTTAAAGTGAGTGATATTTAAAATATTTTAAAGGAGCTTATTTAAAAGAGAGCAATACTGGAAACCTTTGTGGTACTGGTTTTGGGAACATAAAGTTAAAAATTGATTTACAGATCAGTTTGTTCTTTAGGGTGATACTGTATATAATCATATGCTTTAAAGGATTAGATTTATCCTTTTGTACACCTATATCAGTGTAGAAAATGACTTGATCTGCTTTTCCTATGAGAAAGTATTATAAAAATATTAATTTTAAATTAAGCCAGATAACAAGGTCTCCATCTGAAAAATGGGATTCCTAGTTCTGAGGAAAAATTACAAAGAAGGTTTTAATGAGAAAATATTACTTATCCTAATCAGAACCATGTTGGTAAAATGCTTAAACCATATAATTTATAACACTTTGATAATATTAAAATGTGATGAGGGAAACTTAATAATCTTTGGGATATTTAGAGGTTTTCTAATTAGATAAAATAGCAATTAAATTCACTTATAGGGGCATTCTAGGGAAGATAGATAAATTATGTTTTGTAGCTTTCACTGTACCATCTTAATTTGATTTTGCCAATTTTACTTTCCAATTTAGTTCAGAAATGGAAAGAATGTGTTGCAGCCTATAAATGTCATTTATTCATTTTTTAAATCTAGCAATGAATTATTAAACATCTACTATTTATGCTGTCCTATGTTCAAAGCACCGAGTTTGTAAAAAGCAATAAAACACAATCCATTTTGTCAAATATTTCAAGTAAGAAAATACTCAATTAGCTTCTCTGTTAATTGCATCCTTTCTTTGCTGGAAAATTTGTTTTGTGCCTCTAGAAATTATTTATCTGTGTTAAAAGCAGAATTTAAGAGTCCTCAGATTTTTTTGTCGATGTTTCTGATTGGGTATGGAGGAATATTTTATGCATTATGAGATAAAGGAAATCCATAATCATAGATCCTGTCAAAAATTGTACAAATCTTAATTATGTTGAATTAATTCATAGTGCTTTTCAGGTCTGCTATATCATTGTACTTTTCTGTTTATTCTGTTATGTTTTCAGAGTTTGATATTGAAACTCTGACTAAAAATCTTAATTTATCTACTTAAAAAATAATTGTAATGTTATACATAAAGTGGAACCATATGTCACTTTGTTCTATATTTTCCAAATGTCCTGTAAATGTGTTATCATACTTTCATAATTTAAAAAAGAGAAAAATCATAGATTTAGTCAAGCCTAAATCAAGACAAGATCACTGTAGTTTAGTGGAACAGTTTAGTCCTAGTGATGAATTATAGTATATTGAAAGTGATGAACTTCTATTATTTCCTTAAGCCATCTGAGCTGGAGCTTCATGAACAGCTTCAAATAATTTGAGGCAAAGTTTGACAGGATATGTTACTTTTAAAAAGTAGCACTTTGTGGGTTACATAACAGAACGTTTCATTTGCTCTAGGATTTCTGACAGTGGATATTCTTTTCTCTACTGTCTACAAGCAATTTAAAGTTTAACTTTTGCCTGTATGTTGCTTTTGGAAGCCCAGCTCACTAATGTATTGGATTGTTCACCTGTGGTCCTCTTTTATGATACCTAATCTTGAGCTAGTCTGAGATTTCTGCTTACCATGTGTAGAAGGGTAGATGGGGTTAAGCAAAGGAAAGGAAAAGTTAGCAAAATGCGAAAAAAAAGTTTCTTGATGACACGATAGCGCTAAAGGGTCAGTTCTATTTATAAAAAAGGATTAGTATTAGCTCACTGAACATTTACAATTCAGATGACAAGGAGATACTTTTAAGAGCTGATTTACTATTCTCAGGCCAGTGCTCATGCCAAGTGAGCTAAAGTAACTTCACCAGCTGAGCTAGTAAAAGGACTCAATATACTCATATAAGATCTCCACAAGAGTGGCTTTTTGGCTGCAACGACAGGACCCACAGCTGTCAGCTTCCTCTCCTGTCACCAGTTGATATTACTGCAGTCAATTAGAATGACTAGAGAGGATTTCAGACAGAGACACATGCATCTTTTCGTTCTTGCGTAGGCAGCTGCCCAAAGGTCACTAATCCATGACTGGAGGGAGGAAGTCTTGGCAGTGATGCAACTCATGCATTGACTGAACAGCTATAATCATCTATCCAAATGTCTTGGTGAGATCAGAGATCAGACTGATCTCTCAACACAGTGGAATAAAAAAACTTTTATTTTAAAACTCCTTTTAAAACTCATGTGATATAGCTTAGTATATTTAAACAAGCTAATCTTAGTCTGATAGCAACTTTGCCATAATTTGAAAATGAACAGGGAGGAACATGTTAAATGTTTACACTGTAACTATTCCTACAATAGTAATAATAAATTTGGTGGGTGAGTTTCTCCTTTTCAATATTCTTAACTAATAAATGTAAGAGGAGAGTAAAAAAGTTGGCTTAAAGCTCAACATTCAGAAAACGAAGATCATGGCATCTAGTCATCTAGTCCCATCACTTCATGGGAGATAGATGGGGAAACAGTGGCTGACTTTATTTTGGGGGGGCTCCAAAATCACTGCAGATGGTGATTGCAGCCATGAAATTAAAAGACACTTACTCCTTGGAGGGAAAGTTATGACCAACCTAGATAGCATATTCAAAAGCAGGGACATTACTTTGCCAAGAAAGGTCCATCTAGTCAAGGCTATGGTTTTTCCAGTGGTCATGTATGGATGTGAGAGTTGGACTGTGAAGAAGGCTGAGTGCCAAAGAATTGATGCTTTTGAACTGTGGTGTTGGAGAAGACTCTTGAGAGTCCCTTGGACTGCAAGGAGATCCAACCAGTCCATCCTAAAGGAGATCAATCCTGGGATTTCTTTGGAAGGACTGATGCTGAAGCTGAAACTCCAATACTTTGGCCACCTCATGCAAAGAGTTGACTCATTGGAAAAGACTCTGATGCTGGGAAAGATTGAAGGCAGGAGAAGGGAACATCAGAGGATGAGATGACTGGATGGCATCACTGACTCCATGGACATGAGTTTGGGTAAACTCCAGAAGTTGGTGATGGACAGGGAGGCCTGGCGTGCTGTGATTCATGGGGTCGCAAAGAGTCAGACCCGACTGAGCGACTGAACTGAATTAATGAAGAACAGTAGGAAACAACTGTTTAATATAAATAATTGTAAAACCACAAATTTGCTATTTAAAGATTTTTGGCAGGTATACAATCTATTCATTTTGGCTAATTTAAATTATATCTTAAAATGTTTCAATATTTTTTAGATTTGTTTTAGAATCTGAGCTTTCAGAAGGCATGGGCGGTGGTAGCAGAGAATGTTATCTGCACCTGAAATTATCTAATTGTTTATTAGAATGTAGTCAGAAATACATAGTAAGCAAGGGAGTATTTTAGAAACTGATATGAAATTAACACTGTGATATAAAATGAGTGTAGTTAATGAAACAGTTGTAGACAATCCTTAATTCATTTATCACAAAAAGCTATATAGTTATTGTTAAAAGAATTCTAGCATTGCACATTCTTTTGAGATAGTTTTATTCTAGGTATATAGATATGTTTGTAATAGAGGACAAAAGGAAAAACTCAAAAAATTTATAGAGTAACATTATTTTAGTTGTGGAAAGCAAGGTTTACATTTAAATCTATATAATACAAAGGAAGATGGAGTCTTAGCACTAATGTTATAATTTAATTCAAACAGTTTTCTTAACTGGATTTGTGGAAATAATACTTTGTGCAGAGTTTACATGTAACTAATTCTAGGGGAAAAACACAAAATTTAGCATTTGCCTTAATTATCTTAATATTTTATTTGAAAGCTCATTAGCTTATGAATGTGTATTTTAGGTTGGGTTTTGTGTGTGCTTTATATGTATATTGCAAATTTTAGCTGTCTTCACAGCCCAAGTGGTCAGAAGATGGTGCAGCAACTCCAACCATTATATTTCTCTTTGCTGAATGAACACTCACAGCAAACAGTGATGAAGGTCTTCTCACACCTCTCTTTTATTGTCAGAAAGATCATTCCACTTCCTGTTCCATCTCTCTGTACAGAACTCCAGCTGGAGAAAGGCTGAGAAGTGATCTCTTGGTAAGGAAGAAAGAGGAGAAACAGATCTTGCTGATAAGGAACAAACAGTGTCTGTCACACTCACCATGCTTATAATAAGGAAGGACATTTCTTTTAATCTTTGTGTAAATAACGATGGAATGAGGGACACCCTGATTGCCTTATGAAAATTAGAGATGCAGGAATGTCAGCTTTTAAACTTTAATAGTCAGTGAATAACTGGAAAATCACAAAGAAAAGAAAGTCTCCTTGATGTAGAAGATTATAACATTTGATTACCTTGGTGACAAACCATGTCAGTTGGACACCTATGTAGAAAATCTGTGTCATAATTTTGAACAACTGATATATGTGAAGTGAAAAATTTTATCAATCATAAAGACCATTGATAAGGCTTGTTTTTCAGTTGTATAATCTTTAGTTTTGTGCAATTCTCAGGAAAAAATAATGAAGCTACAAAATATGAATAATAATAATAGAACCAGGATAAGAAAATATATAAAGGGTCTGTTTAAGTCTGGAAGTGATTTATGGCTGACCAGACAAAAATATTATACTCTAAGAAGGGGAAAAATACTGTCTATCCAGATGCTTTTTTCCCCCTTAAGATTAGGGAAAATAGAACTGGGGCTGGTATTTAGTGGCATGAAAAAGCCATGCTATTTCCTTTCTATTTTTGAGATTTGCTATTTGACATACCAAAATAGAAAACTGAGATAGCAAAGGAAGGGACTTGTTTGAGGAAAAATTAGAAGTAAGTCCTAGTGCTTTACAAAAGGACATGCTACTTGAAAGATTTGCCTTGAACTCTTGCCAAATTCAAAGCTCTGTATAAATAAGAGTTCAGTGAACAGAGTATTTTTTATGAAAAAGGTTACTTTTCTGCTCAAATTTGTTTCTAGTAAATGCAAAAGGATTTTAGGAGAGGAAGAGTTCGCCGATAAGTATCACACTCAAAAAATAGTGCTTGCTTTCATGTGGAACTTAATCTTGAATATCTACATTGACTTCCCATAATGTCCTGAATTTTTAAGGCAAGCAAATTTTCTTGCATAATGGTATATTTCAATATTGTTTTTAAGTTTGATTGTTTTCGGAAAGACTGCTGTCATCCAGCTGCTGACTTATGCACTGATTAAGGTGTCTGAAGAAGCACTTGGCCAAGCATCATGTGCAAATAGGCTCTTAACATATGCATTTGTGAGTGATGGTGATGATGATCCACTCTAGTGTCCTTTTCTTTCCTTGGAAAATACTGTCTCTACTAAATCATTGAAAAAGTCTTATTCATTACTATAAGTGAAATAATAGCACATAATTCACAAATGCTAAGGTGGTCTGTTTAGATAGCATAGAATTTTGTTTTTAAATAAAATTGAGTAGCACATCCCATGACTAATGAAGAATTTTTAAAAGCACTTGATTATCTCAATACAATGCTGCTTAATCTATGAAGGTAGAAAGAAACCAAACTAAATAAAATGTTCCAGGAAATGGATTATATAAATCTCATATGGGAACAAGGAATCTATTAAGATTCATTTACTACTCTTTATTTTCCATTTCAGTTTTTGGCAGCACATATTTAACCTGGCTATTTTTAAAAGCTTTGCCCTTTCTTTGTTTAAAAAATATTTATTGATTATTGACTATATGCTACAACTCTTTTTTTTTTTTTTTAAGTACTGGAGATGCCCAGTTCACAGTTATTTCTCCTGATGTAAAAGAAATTGTATCCTCTTAGTGTCCTGAATTAGCTATCTCCTATAGTTCTCAATACACTATCTTGCCTTCTTATGTGTTTCTTGTTTATTCTGTGATACAGAAACTGGACTTGGGGCCCAAAAGCAAGTATAAGATTGTATAAAGTGTTAGTAGCTCAGTGGTGTCTGACTCTTTGCTACCCCATGGACTATAGCCCTCCAGGCTCCTCTGTTCATGGAATTCTCCAGGTAAGAATACTGGGGTGGGTTGCCCTTTCCTTTTATAGGGAGTTTTCTTGACCCAGGGATTGAACCTGGGTTTCCTGCATTGCAAGCAGATTCTTTACCACTGTATAGTTTCTAGTAAAGGCCTTTACAGAAAAAGCATTTCAAAAGCTTTTGAATACAAATATGTATAACTTGCAAGTTGTCTTCTCTTTTTGTGTGAAATTCCATCAAATATCTGCTCCATCTACACAAAATGCTAGTATTTGACTGCACATTACACACCTCCTCTCTCTCTCTCTCTCTCTCTCTCTCTCTCTCTCTCTCTCTCTCTCTCTCACACACACACACACACGCACACATACATACATACAGAATCAGATTTTAAGGAAAGTACTTCTACTCTTCAATTTTTTCCTTACCATTAGAATAGAATTAAGGAGTCTTTAAGCTTTGTGGAACCTGGTGAAGATGAGACTTTAGACGGGTGTTAAGTTGGTTGGTTCTAGGCTATGCACTGCTTCTTATTATGACTTTGGAGCATCATTTAATCTTTCTGTGCTTCCGTTACCCTTTGGAAGTCTTGATAAGTAGCTTGCTAATTGATAAGAAAAAAATATATGAGTCTTTTGTAAAATAAAACCTAAATAGCATTTTTTTCTCTCTTACGGAGAAAATCTGTAAATGCAATTTTTACCGTAATTTTCTTTTATATGGCATCCTTTTTTTATTTTGGTGTCAGATTAATGCTGGCCTTATTAAATGTGTTTGGAAAAGTTCCTCCCTCTATTTTATTTATTTATTTTTTTGGGGAAGAGTTGAGAATTAATATTAATTCTTTTTCAAATGTTTGGTAAAAGTCACCAGTGAAGCTGTCTGGTCCTGAATTTTTGTTTGTTGAGAGGCTTTATATGTATATAATTTATTTATTTATTTTTGGTTGTGCTGGGTTTTCATTGCTGCATGGACTTTTCTGTATTTGCAGTGAGTGGGTGGTATTCTCCAGTTGCAGTGGCTGACTTCTGATATTCAGTGGTTTTTCTTGTTGTGGAGCACGGGCTGTAGGGCAAGTGGGCTTTAGTAGCTGCAGCTCCCTGACTGTAGAGCGCACGCTCAATAGTGGTGGTGCACAGGCTTAATTGCTCCATGGCACATGGGATCTTCCCAGATCAGAGATTGAACACGTGACTCCTTGCATTGGCAGGTGGATTCTTTGCCACTGAGCCACCAGGAAAGCGCTTTGAGAGGTTTTTGATTACTGATTCAATTTCCTTTCTAGTCATGTTCAGATTTTCTACTTAGTCATGATTCAGTCTTTGCAGGTTGTACATTTCTAGGAATTTATCCATTTCTTCCAGGTTGCCTAGTTTTCAGTTCAGTTCAGTTCAGTTCAGTCGCTCAGTCGGGTCTGACTCTTTGCGACCCCATGAATCACAGCACGCCAGGCCTCCCTGTCCATCACCATCTCCCAGAGTTCACTCAGACTCACGTCCATGGAGTCCGTGATGCCATCCAGCCATCTCATCCTCGGTCGTCCCCTTCTCCTCCTGCTCCCAATCCCTCCCAGCATCCAATGAGTCAACTCTTCGCATGAGGTGGCCAAAGTACTGGAGCTTCAGCTTCAGCATCATTCCTTTCAAAGAAATCCCAGGGTTGATCTCCTTCAGAATGGACTGGTTGGATCTCCTTGCAGTTCAAGGGACTCTCAAGAGTCTTCTCCAACACCACAGTTCAAAAGCATCAATTCTTCGGCGCTCAGCCTTCTTCACAGTCCAACTCTCATAGCCATACATGACCACAGGAAAAACCATAGCCTTGACTAGACGGACCTTAGTCGGCAATGTCTCTGCTTTTGAATCTACTATCTAGGTTGGTGATAACTTTTCTTCCAAGGAGTAAGCGTCTTTTAATTTCATGGCTGCAGTCACCATCTGCAGTGATTTTGGAGCCCCCCAAAATAAAGTCTGACACTGTTTTGTAGGTTTATAATTGTTCATGTAGTTTTTTATGGTCCTTTTTATTTTTGTGGTATCAGTTGTAGTCTGTCTTCTTTCATTTGATTTTAAGTCCTGTTTCTTTTTTCTTGGTAGTCTAACTAAAGGTTAATTAGACTTCTCAAAGAACTAACTGTTAGTTTCATTAATTTCCTGTATTGTCTTTTCAGTTTCTATTTCATTTATTTCTGCTCTAATCTTTGTTATTACCTTCCTTTCAATAACTTTGGGCTTTGTTTTTTTTCTCTCTCTCTTTTTTTTTTTTCTCTTTGGAGTGTAAAGTTAGGTTGCTTGACTTTTCTGGTTTCTTGAGGTATAGGTATTTGTTTCTAACAGTTCCCCTATTAGAACTACTTTCGCTGCATCCTATGAATTTTGATGTGTTACATATTCATTTCATTTATCTCTAGGTATTTTTAAAAATTTCTCTTTTGATTCATTCTTTTGGTTGTTCAATAGCATGTAGTTTAATCAGTACATATTTTTGAATTTTCGGAAATGTCTTTATATAACTAATGTAAGTCACATAGGAACTCAGACCCCCGTCTGGTCCCTGATTTTTATTACTACTACCAGGGGACACTTCTATGTCACCTGGCTCTGGTGACAGGTGGGGCTTATGCTCATGGGTCTCCCAGGACTACTATCAATGGAAAAAGAGCTCTTCAACAGCTGCCATCCTTAGGGCACAGAAGGATTTACTTGACATGGGAGCTTGGTCAAAATGTCCAAGGAGCAGGCCTTTTCTATGAAGGAGTCCTGTTAGCTAATCACCATGACTGTGACCCGAGGGATAGATTTCTTTCTTTTTTTTTTAGATTAATTAATTAATATTATTCTTCCCACACTGTGGCATGCAGGATCCTAGTTCCTCACAGTGGAACCTGCAGTGGAAGGGCGGAGTCCTAACCACTGGGCCACTAGGCAAGTCCTCAGATTTCTAGTTAAACATGTATCTAGGGGCTGATTGTTCCTACCCAGAGACCTTGGAAGACAGGTGCTATTCTCCTACTAATACATACCACACTCCAGAGAGCCAGTTCTCTCCTGGAGGAGAGCTTTAAATGGTCTGGTGCCTGTTTTGGAGGGCTGACACCCAAAGGACACCCCTTTGTCACCTGGCTCTAATGGCCAGATGGCCATGCTTTCTGGGATTATGATAGTTGGAGAGACAGTTCTTGCAAGCTGCAACCCTTAGGGGAGCTGCACAGACAGCAGCTGTTTTGTAGCCCTAGTCTTTCTGTAAAGGGGGGGGGGTCTTTGCTTGCCCTGGAGTTTCAACCTTAGGAGCATGGTTCAGGTCTGGCACACAATTGGTGGTCTGTGGAGTTTTTAATAAGAATCATATGTTATAGTCACCATCTTGGTTCTCCCTGTCTGCCTACCTTAGCTCACTAATATCTCCCAAAAAGGAGCTTGTGCAATTATCTGGAGGCCTGATTTTTGTGATTGCCTCTGAACTCCTGGCTCTGAGGGGCCAGTGAGGCTTACTCTTGGGCCCTCAGGACTGCAAATTTTTGCATATTTTTAAAAACTGCTTCTTGAGGGTCTGGCTTCTCATTATCCTCAGTCTTGTTGCTGAGACTCTCACCTTTCAACACTATCTGGTATTGGCGTACTCTTGCCTGGAAAATCCCATGGATGGAGGAGCCTGGAAGGGTTGGACACGACTGAGCGACTTCACTTTTCACTTTCATGCATTGGAGAAGGAAATGGCAACCCACTCCAGTGTTCTTGCCTGGAGAATCTCAGGGATGGGGAATCCTGGTGGGCTGCCATCTATGGGGTCGCACAGAGTCAGACATGAGTGAAGTGACTTAGCAGCAGCAGTGTTAACTATCCTTAACTGCTAGGAGATAGAAATATATTAGGCTGGTTGGACAGTTTTAAGAGTTGACCAAGACCTGCGGCAAGGCTGACGGACACATGAGGTCATTCTTTTCAAGACTGGGAGAGATGGTTCTTTCATCTACTGTATATAAAGCAACATAGAAAATCAAGCAAAATGAAAAAAGAGAAATATATTCCAAATGAAGAACATGATAATGCCTCAGGAAACAATCTTAATGAAATGGAGATAAGTAATTTACCTGATAAAGACTTCAAAATAATGGTCATAAAATGCTTACTGAACTGGGGATAAGAATTGCTGAACACTGTGAATCTTTTTAATTGCAGCTGACTTTACTGTAACTAAAAAAATGAAAGTTATCAGAAAAACATCTAATGCATTTGTGCACTAATTATGTGCCACCATTGTTTGAAATACTTTATACATAATTTAGTTAATTCTCACAATAACCATATAACATGAGTAGTGAAATTATTTCTATTTTTACAAGTGAAGACCTTAAAGCACTAAGTGGAGCATTGTGCTAGAGTTAATGAGATTAATTGTACTCATCTCACATGCTAGGTTTCACAAGGTTACATTCAAAATCCTGCAAACTAGGCTTCAGCAGTATGTGAACTGAGAATTTCCAGTGTACAAGCTGGGTTTTGAAGAGGCAGAAGAACCAGAGATCAAATTGCCAATGTTCGTTGGATCATGATGAAAGTAAGGGAGTTCCAGAAAAACATCTGCTTCATTGACTACACTAAAGCCTTTGGCAGGGTGGATCACAAAAAGCTGTGGAAAATTCTTTAAATAAATGGTAATACCAGACCACTTTACTTATCTCCTGAGAAAACTGTATGCCACTCAAGAAGCAACAGAGAGAGTCTTTGACAAAATTCAACACCCATTTATGATAAAAAACTCTCCAGAAAGCAGGCATAGAAGGAACATACCTCAACATAATAAAAGCCATATATGAATAGGACCGTGGTTCTATTTTGTTGGTTTTCGGAACTGAGGCCATGATTAAGAGGGATGGCTGGGGGCATTCGTATTGCGCCAGTAGAGGTGAAATTCTTGGACCAGCGCAAGACGGACCAGAGCGAAAGTATTTGCCAAGAATGTTTTCATTAATCAAGAACGAAAGTCGGAGGTTCAAAGACGATCAGATATCATCATAGTTCCGACCATAAATGATGCCGACTGGCGATGCGGCGGCGTTATTCCTATGACCTGCCGGGCAGCTTCCGGGAAACCAAAGTCTTTGGGTTCTGGGGGGAGTATGGTTGCAAAGCTGAAACTTAAAGGAATTGATGGAAGGGCACCACCAGGAGTGGAATCTGTGGCTTAATTTGACTCAACACGGGAAACCTCACCTGGCCCGGACACGGAAGGATTGACAGATTGATAGCTCTTTCTCAATTCCGTGGGTGGTGGTGCATGGCTGTTCTTAGTTGGTGGAGCGATTTGTCTGGTTAATTCCAATAACAATCGAGACTCTGGCATGCTAACTAGTTACATGACCCCCAAGTGGTCGGCGTCCCCCAACTTCTTAAAGGGACAAGTGGCGTTCAGCCACCCAAGATTGAGCAATAACAGGTCTATGATGCCCTTAGATGTCCAGGGCTGCACGCACGCTACACTGACTGGCTCACTGTGTGCCTACCCTACGCCAGCAGGCGCGGGTAACCCGTTTAACCCCATTTGTGATGGGGATCAGGGATTGCAATTATTCCCCATGAACAAGGAATTCCCAGTAAGTGTGGGTCAGGTGATGACACCTCACTCCAGTAGTCTTGCCTGGAAAATCCCATGGACAGAGGAACCTGGTAGGCTGAAGTCCATGGGGTCACGAAGAGTTGGACACGACTGAGCGACTTCCCTTTCACTTTTCACTTTCATGCATTGGAGAAGGAAATGGCAACCCACTCCAGTGTTCTTGCCTGGAGAATCCCAGGGATGGGGGAGCCTGGTGGGCTGCCGTCTGTGGGGTCACACAGAGTCGGACACGACTGAAGTGACTTAGCAGCATGATAAACCCACAGAAAACATGCTTAATGGAGAAAAATTGAAAGCATTTCCCCTAAAGTCAAGAACAAGACAAGGATACCCTCTCTCACCACTACTATTCAACATAGTTTTGGAAGTTTTAGCCATAGCAATTAGAGAAGAAAAAGAAATAAAAGGAATCCAGATTGGAAAAGAAGTAAAACTCACTGTTTGCACATGGCATGATCCTTTACATAGAGAACCCTAAAGACTCCACCAGAAAATTACTAGAGCTAATCAAGAATATAGTAAAGTTGCAGGATATAAAATTAGTGCACAGAAATCCCTTTCAATCCTATACACTAATAATGAGAAAACAGAAAGAGAAATTAAGGAAAGAATCCCATTCATCATTGAAATGAATAAAATCCTTAGGAATAAATTTACCCAAGGAAACAAAAGACACACACACACACACACACACACACATATATGTATAAAATTATAAAACACTGATGAAAGAAATCAAAGATTTCCTAAGGAAACAAAAGATATATATATATATAAAATTATAAAACACTGATGAAAAAATCAAAGATGACACAAATAAATGGAGAAATATGCCATGTTCATGGATCAGAAGAATCAATATAGTGAAAATGAGTATACTACCCAGAAAAATCTATAGATTCAATGCAATCCCTATCAAGCTACCAACAGTATTTTTCACAGAACTAGAACAAATAATTACACAATTTGTATGGGAACACAAGAAACCATGAATAGCCAAAGCAATCTTGAGAAAGAAGAATGGAACTGGAAGAATCAATCTGCCTGACTTCAGACTATACTACAAAGCTACAGTCATCAAGACAGTATGGTACTGGCACAAAGACAGAAATATAGATCAGTGGAACAAAATATAAAACCCAGAGATAAATCCATGCACCTATGAACACCTTATCCTTGACATAGGAGGCAAAAATATACAATGGAGAAAAGACAATCTCTTTAACAAGTGGTGCTGGGAAAACTGGTCTACCACCTGTAAGAGAATGAAACCAGAACACTTTCTAAAACCATAGACAAAAAACGGATAAAGATCTAAATGTAATACCAGAAACTATAAAACTCCTAGAGGAAAACACAAAACTCCTAGAGGAAAACACAAAACTCCTAGAGGAAAACACAGGCAGAACATCTGACATAAATCACAGCAAGGTCCTCTATGACTCACCTCCTAGAATAATGGAAATAAAAGCAAAAATAAACAAATAGGACCTAATTAAACTTAAAAAACTTTTGCACAACAAAGAAAACTATAAGCAAGGCAGCCTTCAGAATGGGGAAAATAATAGCAAATGAAGCAACTGACAAAGAATTAATCTCAAAATATACAAGCCGCTCATGCAGCTCAAAAGCAGAAAAATAAATGACCCAATCAAAAAATGGGCCAAAGAACTAAACAGATATTTATCCAAAGAAGACATACAAATGGCTAACAAACACATGAAAAGATGTTCAACATCATTCATTATCAGAGAAATGCAAATTAAAACCTCTAGGAGGTACCACCTCACGCCAGTCAGAGTGGCTGCCATCAAAAACTCTACAAACAGTAAATGCTGCGGAGGGTGCAGAGAAAAGGGAACCCTCTTACACTGTTGATGGGAATGCAAACTAGTACAGCCACTATGGAGAACAGTGTGGAGATTCCTTAAGAAAAAACTGGAAATAGAACTGCCATACGACCCAGCAATCACACTGCTGGGCATACACACTGAGGAAATCAGAATTGAAAGAGACACATGTACCCCAATGTTCATTACAGCACTGCTTACAATAGTTAGGACATGAAAACAGCCTAAATGTCCATCTGCAAAGCTGTGGTACATATACACAATGGAATATTACTCAGTTATTAAAAAGACACATTTGAGTCAGGTCTTATGAGGTGGATGAAACTGGAACCTATTATACAATGAGGTAAGTCAGAAAGAAAAGCACCAATACAGTATATTAATGTGTACATATTGAATTTAGAAAGATGGTAACAGTGACCCTATATGTGAGACAGCAAAAGAGACACAGATATAAAGAATAGACTTTTAGACTCTGTGGGAGAAGGCTAGGGTGGGATGATTTGAGAGAATACCATTGAAACATGTGTATTACCATATGTGAAATAGATGACCAGTTCAAATTCAATGTGTGATGCAGGGAACTTGAAGCCAGTGCCCTGGGACAACTCAGAGGGATGGGATGGGGAGGGAGGTGGGAAGGAGGTTTTGGACAGGAGGACAAATATATACCCTTGGCTGATTCATGTCAATGTATGGCAAAACCCACCACAAAATTGTAAAGTAATTAGCCTCCAATTAAAAAAAAATGGATGGAGAAATATCTTCCTCCCTTTCATAAAACAAACAAACAAAAAATCTAATATGAAAAAAAATTTAAAAAGAAATTCAGTTTGCCCTGGATCTCTTTAGGCAACCTCCATTGCTCTTGAATGGTCTAGATTTTTTCCCCATCTATATTTTAGTAAATATAGAGGCTACACACATAAAAAGGAAAAATAACATCTGATATTCTAATGTATACTATTTTGTAGTTGGAAGTGTATTTGTTTTTTCTATAAAAATAATGATTCAGTGAGAAAATAACATTCATGATTTTGGCTATGTTTAGGCAAAAAGTAGTATGATGGAAAACATTAATACAAAAACTTTAATAGAACTTCAATGGATGTGTGTACATGCATGCACACACAAATAAATGTGCCAATAATTATATTTAACAAATCTTGACTTCACAACTATTAAGTACAAATCTTATATTTTCTATATATTTTGACAGCACTGGAAATAAAGATTTAAAAATGAGAATTGAATAAAAATGAGTAAGAATTCCTTTTAGTGAGTAAATTAGACCTTACTCTGAATTCTTCAAGCTTAGTTAAACTGATCACTGAGCTTAATCTGTGCTTAGTTTATTAGTCATATCTGACTGTGACCCATTGAACTGTAGCCCACCATTTTTTCAGGCAAGAATACTGGAGTGTGTTGCCATTCTCTCTCTCCCATTTTCCTGACCCAGGGATCAAACCAGTGTTTTCTGTGTTTCCTGCATTGCAGGCAGATTGTTTACTTGCTGAGCCACAATGAAGCTCAAATGAATCACAAAACCAGCCAAAAGAGGAAAACACAAAATGAGTTTTTGGCAATGGGATTCATAGTGACACTCAAATGGAACTTTGGTATAGATAAATAATTGTTATTTAAAAAATTAAGAAGAAGAAGCAACAGGTAGAACTGGACATGGAACGATTGGCTGGTTCCAAATGGGTAAAGGAGTATGACAAGACTGTATATTGTCAACCTGCTTATTTAGCTTACATGCAGAGTACATCATATGAAATGCCAGGATGGATGAATCACAAGCTAGAATCAAAATTGCTGGGAGAAATTATCAATAACTTCATACATGCAGATGACACCACCCTTATGGCAGAAAGCAAAGAGGAGCTAAAAAGCCTCGTGATGGGGGTGAAAGAAGAGACTGAAAAAGCTGGCTTAAAACTTAGCATTCAAAAAATGAAGATCATGACATCTGGTCCCATCACTTCATGGCAAAAAGAAAGGGGAAAAATTGGAAGTAGTGACATATTTTATTTTCCTGGGCTCCAAACTCAAGGTGGATAGTAGCTGCAGCCATGAAATTAAAAGACACTTGCTCCTTGGAAGGAAAGCTGTGACAAACCTAGACATCATATTGTAAATCAGAGACATCACTTTGCCGACAAAGGTCCATTTAGGCACAGCTATGGTTTTTCCAGTAGTTATGTATGGATGTCAGTTATACCATAAAGAAGGCTGAGCACTGAAGAATTCATTCTTTTGGGTTGTGGTGCTGGAGAAAACTCTTGAGAGTCCCTTGGACTGCAAGGAAATCAAATCAGTCACTAATCATAAAGGAAATCAACCATGGATATTCATTGGAAAGACTGAAGTTGAAACTCCAATACCTTGGCCACCTAATGCAAAGAGCCAACTCATTGAAAAAGGCCCTGAATTTCTGAACTATTGAAGGCATAATGAGAAGGGAGTAGCAGAGGATGAAATGGTTAGATAGTATCACTGACTCAATGGACATGAATTTGAGCACAGACAGTAAAAAATCTGCCTGCAATGCAGGAGACCTGGGTTCGATCCCTAGGTTGGGAAGGCCCTCTGGAGGAGGACATGGCAACCCACTCCAGTATTCTGGCCTGGAGAACCTCCATGGACTGTAGAGCCTGGCGGACTACAGTCCATGGTGTTGTAAAGAGTAGGACACGACTGAGCGACTGAGCCCAAACATGCCAGGAAAAATAGTGGAGGACAGAGAAGGCTGGCATGCTGCTGTCCACGGGTCACAGAGTTGGGCACTGTTTAGTGACTAAACAGCAGCAACAGCAATGAGCTTAAAAGGGTTTGAATTCAATTTTGAACCTAGCTGGTCTAATATCAGAGATCTGTTTTGAACTGCAAAGAATTACAATAATAAGTGGATTGAGTCCCATAATAAGTTTTGGGTGAACATTATTATTATCTCTCTATCTCCATTTCTAAGTGAAAAGTGACTATTCAGATGAGGAAACAGGCTCTAAGAGTTTTAGGGGCTTACCTAAGTCCACATAGGTTGCTTTCAAACAAAGAATGTGAATTCAAACAGAGCTGGACTGTTTTGAAGCCCATAATATGGGCTGTTTTTAAAGCCCATATTATGGGCTTTAATAATAGCACCTGTAAAAGCAATTTGTTTACAGAGACTTTAGCTATAGTCTTCGTTAGCCTAGATCTTTAATAGAAAAATTTGATAAAAAGATCAATATTTAGAGTCAGAACAAACTGGATCAAACTTTTATTTATTGTTGACTACAACCAAATTTATCTAATCCAGGTACTGATACATTATCATTACCTGAACAGTTTCCAGCACAGTGCCAGACATGTTGGATTTCATTATCATAGTAGGTTGTGTCTTACCTTTATGACCCAAGGACCACCATTTGCTTATTTTGTAATTTTTCTTAGGTTCTGTTCAGTTATGATTTTCAGAATGTATTGATATTCATTACTAATACATTATTTAAATATAAATGAATCATAACAGTGTGACATACTTAACATTATTGAATCATACATTTAAAAGTGGCTAAAATGATAAATTCTGCTACATATATATATAAAACACAATTAAAAATATAAAAAAATGTGTAAAGTAAAATTTATTACTTCTTTCTCTTCCAAAGCAATGATTTTTGATATGAAACTTGTAAAAAGATGAATTAGTTTCCATATTAAAACTTTGCCACTTTACTAATATAGTAAATAAGTTAAAATATTAATAATTATAGCATGGAAATTATAAAAGGACTTTGTCTATTATGTTATCAAAAGTATTACCAGCAACATTTTTTCAAAGAACTAAGATTTATAATGATTAAGATAATCTTTTACTTCTAATTAGAAATTATACCACAGACTTCTTTTGCTCTATTCAATTTGCCTGTTACAACTACAAAATGTTATAAAATTAAGAATTATTAAAAAGTATATCAAATGAAACTCTAAATATTTTTTCAGCCTGACCCAAATTCATTTTGCATTATAAGATTGAATGGTGTTATTAATTTGTCACAATCAATTGATAGAGCAGAGCAGTGTAGTGATTTTTCAGTAGGCTGTGTATAATTTACTTCTGATCGAAATACCAGAAGTACATTCTAATGAAGTCTTTAATCTGAAAATGATACAATATAGGGTATTTAAAGAAATGTCTCATCAGAATTAGTAAAGAATTATTGAGGCTAATTGTTCTGAAGAGAAATAGCTAATATTTGACTGTCACTTAATCATTGCTGTAAAGAATGTATAGCTCAAAGTCCATCAAGTAATTAATATAGGCAAAATTCATCTATATTATGCTGATTTATTATTATTATAATTTAACTTTTTAATATTAACATATTGACATTCCAGCACATTTAAAAAATTACATACATAAGGTTTTATAAAATGTAAATTTTAATATATGTTAACTATTTAATAAAGTAAAAATAAGCACTATTTATTTTATGATTTAAAAAACAGTATTAAATGTATTTATTAATGAAAATAACAGCTATATTTTACCATTACACTGAGATAGTTAATCAATTAGTGTATGAGCCACTAGTTTAATACATAATCACAAAGTCTTGATGTGGTTAATCAAAGTGTACCACTGTAATATTCACAGCCTTTTAAAATTGTTCCTTCATTAAAACTAAACCTACATATAATAGTCAATAAATTTGGAGAAATATCACTACCAATTTTTCATAAACAGATAAATTTGGCTAGATATGGTTTTAGGATCTAGGGTTCAGTCAATCCTAGATCCTTCTAGTTCAGAAGTCAAATGTGACTTCTATGAATTATAATTTATAGACAAAACTTCTATGAAAAAAGTTCTGTAAGTAGTAAGAATAAAGATTCATCCCTCAGTAAGACTGAAGATTTTTTACCCTAAAGGAAGTGAAATGTATGAGTAGATATTTTAGAAGGGGAGGATGAAGCCCTGATTACAATGAAGAAGGGAAGTGTGACATTAAAATATACAGAATGAAAGAATTTCTGGTAGGAGGGAAATGTAAGTGTAAAGGCCATGAGGTGAGAATAAACATTGGTTATTAACAGGAAGGCTAGAGGGAAGATACCCACTATCCAAGAGTTAGAAGAAATAGGTTGTTTTGTGACCTTTTCTAATCATTTCAAGGCAGTCAGCTTGTTTCCTTAACTACGCAGTGAGACATAAATCTGCCTTTAACTACTTCAGGTCTGTGAAGGGGTAAAGTTTGTCACAACATTAAAAATTGTAAAGGGCTACAAAAATGCAAGTTATAGTTTTAGAATTATTCTGTTCTATGATACAAGTCGATTAATCCGGGCCCCTGTGCCTGGTAGATGTTGTACTAAGTGCAAGTGTTGATGAGGTGTGTAGGAATTAAAATGACTTAATTTATTATAGTTTAAAAGCCATTTTTACCAGGTAATCATTGCTGCTCCTCTCAACTTTCTTTTCTGAGTCTCAGCTTATCAATAAAAGGGGGTAATAAAGCCTAATAAGTTTTTATTAAAAATTTGCTATGATAATACATATAAAGTACTTAGCTGGGTGCCTGGGATATGTTCATTTAAGACAGTTATGATAATGAACTATTGTACCAAAATATAATAATGAATCTCATATAAATTCATATGTGAAGTTCTTAATCACTGATGAAGAACATATAATTGTATAATAAAGCAGTCATAGGTTACAAAATAAACACACAAACTGTATTTGGAAGTCAGTAATTTCATTAAATAATGAGAGTTTTGGAATAGTAGAGGCACTGAACTCATAACATTCACATTTTAAAGAACGTTTTAAGAATGTTTTGATTAACCAAAATAATTAAATACACACACCATTGGCTTTTAATTTAAAAAGACAATCCTGTTATTTCATAGACCTCTTGAATCGTAGCAAGCATGGTGGTTTTATTTGTCCAATAATATTGTCTGAAATAAAATGTTTTAACAGTTAGAGGCATGTGTTTCTGCAAAGTGTATAAAAACATGGAATAATATAATTTGAGGAATGTCTGTTTAGTAGCTTATCTGTATTGAGGTCTGTGGATACAATGGTGAAACAAAATTTCTTTCAACATCAATATCACCTTTTATTCTGAGGAGAATTGCCACAGACACAAGGTCATGATGTAAAATACTAAGTCAAGCGAAAGTTGGAGATGCATAAATCAGGTTGTGATATGAGACTAATTAAAAATTAAGGAAGGCATTTTGAATGAGGGAACTGTAAGCTAAGCCCTCAAGGTCTAGGATCAACCAGTCAAAATCAGGATTTGAGTCTTGTAGGCAGAGGGTAGAACATGAGCAAAAATGTAACTAAGAAACAGGAAGAGGTGTTTAGAGATGATGCATGTGTTTATTTTCTTGATTATGATAATGATTCCATATATATATATCAAAAACTAACAAATAGCTTATGTTAATTATGTACAGTTTATTATATATCAGTTTTATCTCAATAAATCTGTAAAAACATTTAAAGAGGTCTAACCATGAATGGGAAGTGAGAATGTAGGTTAGTAAGAGGTCAATCTTTAATATCCATTTTTATTCTATAAAAAGCTGAATTTTTTAACTAAAATCTTATCTCTAACATATGTGTCATCCTCAGCTTACCTTGCAAGGTAAGTCACAACATTTTCAGAAGAATTTGTAGTCTCCATAGTCTTTTTATATTTCAGAAACATGTAAAAAGACTCAGACGTTTTGTAAAATAATTTGGAAATAATTTTAGATTCACAGAGGAGTACCAAAGATAATATAGAGAGTTTCTGTATATCATTTTTCAGTCTCTCTTAATAATAACATTTTGTATAAGCAGGGCACATTTGTCAAAATTAAAAGATTAACATTGGTATTTTATTAATTAACTACAGACTTTATCTTGCTTTCACCAGTCTTTCCATTTACATATATTTTCTCTTGTTGCATGATTCAATTAGAGCCTACATTTTGTTCATTTTTCTTAACTCCTTGGATACTTCCAATCTGTGATAGTTTCTCAATCTTGTCTTTCATGACTAGGAAATTGAATCTTGCTGTTAAATAATTTTGTAGAATTTTTTTAGAATATCCTACAACTTTGGTTATTTTAAAATTCTCTCATTCAACTGAAGCCACGAATTTTAGGGAAGAATACTATAGAGGTGAATTGTCTTTTACATCGTATCATATCGAGGGAAACAGAATATTATTGTGACTGTCTACTTGTGATGTTAAGCTTGATCGTGTGAATGAGGAGATATCTGGCAGGCTTCTACACTGTAAATCTCCCTCCTTACTGGTAATTCATAAATATTATGAGGCGTTACACTGAAGCCATACAAATATTTTGCTTTTCCTGAATCATTTACTTACTAATTTTAACATTCATCAGTGAATCTCACTGTGGTGTTCTAATAGGGATTTTCTATCTCCTCATTGATTCCACATTTCTAAATTGAATAAGTGTATTTATTTATTCAATCAATTATTTATAACTGTATGAACTCATAGATACATATTTTATCCTTTAATTCAAAACGAGTACTATCTTTATATTTTTCTTCATATTGTTTGAGCTTCACACCCAGGAACACTTTCATACTATTTTGTATGCTCCTTTTAAATTGTCTCCATTTTTTGTGGTTGTTGTTTATTCTTATCTCCCACAGGTTGTTCCAGGCTCATCTTGTATTTTACCTTCTCCAGCCAGGAAGGAATATTAACTGTTTTTCAAGGATCCTTTGTTCTTGCTATTGTCAAGTGGTACTTAGAAACTATGATCTTGGTGCTAGGTATATTCTCTATTATTGAGGTGATATCTCTTTTTGGGCCTACTCAGTAGACAGAGCTAGGAAATGTATGTATGTGTACTAATTCATGTGTACATAGAGCTCCACATCTCCACATAATATGTATCACATACATATGAATAACTGGTAATGCACAGAAACACATATTCACACCAAAACAAAATGTGAATTCATACTGCTGTCTCACTACAGTACAGCACCACAAGGTTCAATCTATCATTCTCCTTTCCTTCTTTGAAACTTTTCTCTTCAACAGTAAGAAAATTTGCTCTTATTATCGATAATGAACTTATTTATGCAACCCTAATATACATATAGTTTCAGAATTATTAATCCAAATCCTTATGTGGAAGAAATTTACTAACCAGTGTGCAGTGTTTTTGTGCAGAATCTTTATCTCTGCAGTGCCCAGTCAAAACACTTCCAAAGTAGGTACATCAGCTCCTTTGCTCACTTCCTTCAATGTGGTTATACAGTTTGCATTCCATTCTGGGACCCCTTGACACTATGCTTTCTTATTGCTGTTTTTATTTTTGAACATGAAAGTAGGGAACTTCATTCTGTGGGTACAGTTCAATGGGTTATGACAAATTCATAATCATTTGTCCACCACACAGTGCTCAGTCACTCAGTTGTACCTAACTCTTTTTAAACTCCATGGACTGTAGCTGGCCAGGCTCTTCATTCATGGAATCTTCAGGCAAGAATACTGGAGTGGATTGCCAATTCCTACTCCAGGAGATCTTCTCGACCCAGGAATTGAACCCATGTCTCTGGTGTCTTCTGTATTGGCAGGTGGATTCTTTACCACTGTGCCACCTGGGAAGCCCCTATCCACCAAGCAATACTAAACAAAACAGTTCTATCATCTCCAAATACTTCTACTTGCTGCCCCTTTGTAGATAACTTCTCTCTAAGCCCCACTGTTGACATCCATGGATTTTTCCTCTCCCTATTATTTTGTTTATTCCAGAAAGTCATATGAGACCATATAATATGTAGCCTTTGGGACCTGGCTTCTTTCACTTAACAAAATACATTTAAGATTTATTCACATTGTTGCATGAATCAATAGCTTAGTGTTCTTTTATTGCTGAGTAGCGTTCAATTATATGAGAGTTTGTTTATCCATTTATCCAGTGAGAGATATTTGGGTTGTCTCCTGGTTTTAGTGATTATAAATAAAGTGGATATAAGCTTTTGTATGCAGACATTATGTCAATGTAAGTTTCCAACTCACATGGGAAACTCTTAAAAATGAGATTACTGAGTCAATACAGTAAGTATTCATTTTTTGGCCAGATCCTTTTTTCCTCTTCAAACTCTTTTTGATAGAAACAAAATTTACATAGAATAATATGTATTGTCACTCTTCCAATTGTTATCTCTGTACATTAGGTTAACCAAGCTATGATAGAGTCAAACAAATGAAAATACGCACTATGTATTGTTGTATTTGGCTTTTTAATTCAGCATCATATTTTTGACGTTGATCCATTTGTTTTATGAATTAGTAAGTCATTTCTTATTATTGACAATTTTTTGATAAAATACATTTATCACAATCTGTTTATTCATTCAAATGTTAATGGAAATGTTGTTTTCCCCTCCAGTTTTTTTGTGAGATGAATAAAGATAAAATTAACAGCGCTTGCATATTTACATTTTTCCTTCTTTTGGATGGCTGAAATTGCTCAGTCGTAGGTAGGTGTATTTTTATCTTGTAACTGATAAATAATATTTTAAAAGACTTGAATCATTTTACACACACACTAATAGTATATTGGAGTTACAATTGCTACATGTTCTAATGTTGTCTTTATTTTAGCTATCCTAGTTAATGTGACAAAGTGTCTATTTATGGTTTTAGTTTGCATTTTCCTGATCAGTAAATACTTTAAATACCTTTTTATTTCTTTATGTAACAGTCACACATCTTTGTGGAGCACCTGCTCAAGTGTTGAACTACAGAGTTTGCCCTTTAATGCTTACTTACAAGAGTTCTTTATGTGTTTTCTATAAAAGTTCTTTGTTAGAGATATGTATTGTTGGAAATATTTTTTTGTAGTTATTAGTTTTCTCTTTCATTTTAATAAGTTATCTTTATGGGCAGGGTGATTTTCCCTTGTAGATAAGTTAATTTGTGTCATATCTAAGAAATTTTTATGGTCTGAGATTTATGAACATATTCAACTAGCTTTTATTCTAGAAGATTTTTTGTTTTCCCCATTACATTGAAATTCCATCTTATTGGCCTTGAATTCTGTTACCAGCTGTATCCATTTACTATTAGTTTTTTCATTATTGCTAATGTTCATTCCTTACAATGTGAGCTATCATGTCATCTGCAAATAAACAGTAACATTTCTTCTTTTTCAGTCTTCATGCATCCTCTTCCTTTTTTATGATTTTACACAGACAAGGTCCTCAAAGAACATGCTGAAGTGACAGATGTACCCTTTTTAGGGTAAAAACATTCAGTATGTCACTGTTAATGATGAGAAGGACCTCCTCTATTTCTGATTTGTTGAGAGATTTTATCCACAATACATATTTAATTTGGGCAAGTGCTTATTCTTATTTACTTGGATGATGCATTTTTTCCTTTGGCTGTTTAATATGGTGATGTCTGTCTGTTGATCTTCAGATGTTACACCAACATTTCATTCCTGGATGTAGTCCTTGTAGTCATGTTGTATTAATTTTTTATGTATCACAAATTCGATTTGCAAATATTTCTTGAGAATTTTCATATCTAAATCCCTGGAAGATACTGATCTAATTTTTTTCTTTTTTAGTAATGTCTTTGTAAGATTTTGAAAACTGGAAGAAATAGATAATATTCTCTTTAGTTAAACAATATTTGTTAAATAGTTGAAGCAATATTTGTTAAATAATAAAACTATTTGAACATTCTTATAGAAAGATTTATAAGTTTACTTGTTTAAAACAATAGGCATTTTCAGTTGTTTCTTTCTTCTAATAGTTTTTACAAGTTGTATTTTTAAGGTGACTGTATTTCTTCTAATTTCCCAAGTATTGCTTTAATTTTATTCATAATATTTGTTGTTATACATTTAATATTTATGGAATATATAGTGATGATTCCTCCTTTATGTCTGATGTTGAAATTTTTTTGTTGCTCAGTCAGCTATATGCTGTCTTGATATATATGTATTGATTCCTTTAATCATTTTCATGAAACAACTTCTGTATTTTTTTGTTTTCTATTTCAATGATTTTGTTATTTTGTTTTCTTTCTTCTAAATTTTAAAAATTTATTTTGTACTTACATTTTCCTTCATATAGTCTTCTTGCTTCTTTGATTTTTCTCTTATAGTTTCTTATGTTGAAAACTTAGCTCATAGATTTTAAACCTTCCTTTCTTTATAAAATAAGCATTTAAAGCTTTACATTTCCCTCTATATACATATGGTTTTATCCACTAATATTTTTGATATATTTTACTTTAATCCTCATTTAGTTGTAAATGCATTTTTATTTTCTTTTCCTATTATTTGATTAATAGGCAATCTAGGAGTATATTATTTAATATCCAAATATTTGGGTAAATAACTAAGGTATCTTTTTTATTTCTAATTTAATTATATATTCTTGTAGGATTTTAAGACTTTGAAATTTATTTACTTTGCTTTGTGGCCTAGAGTTTCTTAGGGCTGTTTAGTCTTCTATAATATTAATTAAATTAATTTAGATTTCTACATCATATTTTTTCCTCTTGCCTTATAAATTCCTGAGAAATGGAAGTTAAATGCTCCACTATGATTGTAGATTTATCCTTTTTTAACTTTAGTGCTATCAATTTTACTTTCATGAATTTGGGAGCTTTCTTATTTAATACATGTTTAGGAATACTCAGCAGACTATTTTATCTTTATGAAGTGACCTTTTTTACCTCTGGTAACACTTCTTGTTCTGAAGTACTTGTCTGATACTAATGAAGCCACATCAGCCTACTGGGTTTAAATTTTGCATGCTATATCTTTTCATCATTTAATTTAACCTTTCTATATCTTCATATTTAAAATGCATCACTTGAAAGCATGTAGTTGTGTATTATCTATTTTTTTTTTCATTTTTACAACTTTTTTCTTTTTAATTGGGGTGTATGGCTTATTTAAATATCATTTAATGTCTATGTTTAAAATTCATCTGTTTTTCTGTTTTTTCTAATTGTTTCCTCCATTCTGTATTTCTTTTTTCTTCCTTTCTGCCATTGCTTATGTTAATTGAACACATTTAGTTTCTAACTTTGTCACTCTATCTACTTTATTGGCTTTTTGTTTATTATTATTATTTGAATATATAATTTTCTCTAGGAAGAATGAGGAGTTTAGCTATAGGAATAGAAGTGTAAGCAGTATGATGTTATAAGTGTAAGATTGGTGTAATGAAAAATGACGCTCAAAGTTATTGAGCTCCGAATCATTGAAGTGTATT
Source organism: Oryx dammah (assembly GCF_014754425.2). Classification (NCBI taxonomy): domain Eukaryota; kingdom Metazoa; phylum Chordata; class Mammalia; order Artiodactyla; family Bovidae; genus Oryx; species Oryx dammah. The sequence goes on from NW_024070196.1 coordinate 25,053,605, forward strand.
AATATTATCTTATATGTCAAAACTGAGCTTGTCAGTGTAATTGTTAAAGCTCTTATGATGGGGAGGTTATCCTGGTGTTATTCCAGTGAATCCTAAATGAAATCACAAGTGAAATTGGAGGGAAAGAGAAAGTAAAAGTGAAAGTCATTCAGTTGTGTCCAAATGTTTGTTACCCCATGGAATATACAGTCCTTGGAATTCTCTAGGCTAGAATATTGGAGTGGGTAGCCTTTCCTTTCTCCAGGGTATTGGAGGGAGGTAGAGGGAAATTTGACAACAGATACAAAACAGAAAAAGTGTGACCACTGAAGTAGGATACTACGCTGCTGGCAGTAAAAGCTAAAGACAGCAAGGAAACAGGTTTCCTGTAGAACCTCCAGAATGAGTACAACCATGCTGACACTTTGATTTTGGCCCAGTAAAACCTATTTCAGACTTAATGACATACAGAATTGTACAGAAAATAAATATATTGTTTTTTTAAAGCCCTCAGATTTGTGGTAATTTATCAAATCTCACATAAAAGACAATGGGATAAGACCTTATGTTTGGAATATGTGTGTATTTAATCTCTCAGTCATGTCTGACTTTTTGTGACCCTTTTGAACTGTAGGCCGCCAGACTCTTCTGTTCATGGAATTTTCCAAGCAAGGATACTGGAGTGGGTTGCCATTTTTTTTCCAAGGGATCTTCCTGAACCAGGGATTGAGCCTACATCTCTTGAGTCTCCTGCATTGCAGGCAGATTCATTACCTGCTGAGCCATAATATAACCAAATACAATATCTTTCTAGTGATTAGCATCATCAAGGTACAAGATTAAAATAGAACTTAGGTTAATCATTTTTTATCATCATAGATATTTGCTACCCATATAGTGGTATGAAGTCATCAGAATTCATCATATACATGAGAAATACAAGGATTTGTTATAAGAAGAATGTGTCCATTATATTTTATAATTGTATTTTACTACAAAAAAGTTAGCCTTAGAAGGAAACAATGATTTATTATGTCAAAACAAATTATCCATTCTGTTAAATTCACCACACCACAAATATTTACAGTGTGGATATTATTCTTTGTCATCTCTCTAACCTAATTAATCTTAACACTCTGGACTTGTAGAGTGCCAGAACTAGAAAGCATTTTGGCCACTGCCCTCATCTGGGAGAGGAAATGCAGGCCCAGAAATATTAAATTAATCACTCTGATTCTAAGATAGAAGAAAGCCACAAATCATTTAGAATAATTTTCTCTCAAATTCTTGAAGAATTATTTTAAAACTTTGAACCATTTGATTTTATTCTTCATTTAGTTGAAAAGTCCAGTTTCAGTCAGGAAAACAATAGTCGTTACAGGAGAACAAAGGACTTAATACAGGCCATTTTAGGCTTGCCTAACCATTGTTGCAAAGGTTGGGTGAAGAAGATTAGAGAAGTTCCTAAAAGCGACTGATTCACAGGACTCACATGGAAGTCACAGTGAATTTCGTCAGTCTCATCAGGATATTGTCACCTGTGAAAGGAGACCATTGTCCTGACCTGTCTCTGTAGTAATGGTGGACCTCCACCTTTTTGCTGAACCCTTGCACTTAACATTCTCAGCTGCTGACTGTAACAGAGCATGACTCTCAAAGCTCACCTATGTGCAAGATTTGCCTCAGGATCCCAGAGATGATTTCTTCTTCCATTTTCGAAATCTGGCACAGGTGTCTCACACTGGCTGACCCTTTTCCCTGCAGTATATTGGGGAACTTAGGGTGGCAATGATACTAGTTGAACACAGGTGTTTTTTTTTTTCTTTGAATTTTTAAAAAAGTTTTTGAAATTTTCTTACAGTTAATTGATATAGTTTTTTATAAATAAAACATTTGATATTGGCCTTTACAACATTCACTCTGCTATTCATTTTGTTGTAGTATATTTTGCCTATGGCATTAATCTTGTGGTCCAGTCTGAATTTCTTCAGGACCCATCAGCCAGGTGTATCTTAGTGCCATGATACCAGTAACAATAAAGTAAATATAAGCTAACTTCCAAACAAGCCCACATTAGATTCGTAACTTGTGTCAGTCAGGAAACATACTCTTTCTGAACATGTTCAGTTCAGTTCAGTCACTCGGTTGTGTTTGACTCTTTGCAACCCCATGGACCACAACATGCCAGGCTTCCCTGTCCATCACCAACTCCCAGAGCTTACTCAAACTCATGTCCATTGAGTCAGTGACGCCATCCAACCATCTCATCCTCTGTCGTTCCCTTCTCCTCCCACCTTTGATTTTTCCCAGCATCAGGGTCTTTTCATGAGTCAATTCTTCACATTAGGTGGCCAAAGTATTGGAGTTTCAGCTTCAGCATCAGTCCTGCTAATGAACATTCAGGCTTGATTTCATTTAGGATGGACTGGTTGGATCTCCTTGCAGTCCAAGGGACTCTCAAGGGTCTTCTCCAACACCACATTTCAAAAGCATCAATTCTTCAGCACTCAGCTTTCTTTATAGTCCAACTCTCACATCCATACATGACCACTGGAAAAACCATAAATTTGACTAGACAGACCTTTGTTGACAAAGTAATGTCTCTGCTTTTTAATATGCTTTCTAGGTTTGTCATAGCTTTTCTTCCAAGGAGCAAGTGTCTTTTAACAGAACATGTTAGCATCTGTTATTTTATCTTTGATTGCTAGTGACTTATCAAACATCCTTAGTACTATTCCTCAAAGAGAGTCTGTGTCTTGTAACGTTTCCATCTATGACTCAATTTTTATATTTGAGTCCTATTGGTATGGTATTGGGCTTCCCTGATTGGCTCAGCAGTAAAGAATCCACCTGCAGTGCAAAAGACGCAGGAGATGCAAGGGGAAGGAGACACGGGTTCCATCTCTGAATCAGGAAGATCCCCTGGAGGAGGGCCTGGGCAGCCCACTCTAGTATTCTTGTCAAGAAATCCCATGGACAAGAGCTTGGCAAGCTGCCGCGTCCACGGGGTCACCAAGAGTCAAACACAGCTTAAGCGACTGACCATGGTGTGGTATTAGGTATTAAGGAGGCTTCTATAACTTGCTAATTTATCTCAGTCTTTCAGTGGCCTGTATCTCTGGCCTCTGACCTTCATAATATTTTCTTCCTGTATAGTTCCCCCCCACCCCCCATGTGAGACAGAAAGTTAGGAAGAGGGTAAAGTGGGAGGAATGGCCTTCTTTCAGGGCTCTGGAACAAGACTCTGGTAAAGTCTTTCCTAGAAATGCAGGGCTTTGTTAGATGGAACGCTTATGGTATAATGTAAAATTAACAAGGATTACTTATTGCACCTTCACCATGAGAACCTGATGGGGTTCTTGAACATAAATGCCATGAAAGTTTGGGGACCCTCTGAAGACTGCAGCCTTGAACAGTAAATCAGTTTCATCTAAATCCACACTTGGTTTCCAGCAGTTCATCAAAACTACCTTTTAATTGTTCCTCTCAGTATATGGTTTCAGTGGCTCCTTCTCAAGGTTAGGAGATCTTGACTATGACTCCAGGTTCACTTGTTTCTCCAGACCTCATGGTAGTACTTATCCTGTGGCCTCAATTCTCTGAAGAGTTTGAGAAAGATACTGCTTTGCAGTTTGCTCAGTTTTTGTTGTTTTGCTTGTAGGGTATAGAATGAAGTCTTCAAAGCTCGTTATTCTAGAGCTGAAGCTAGAAATCTTGACATTGTTTTTTGAAGCCACATTGGAATATTTCAAATATATCTTTCTTTTTTTTAAAAAATAGACTTAGTGGCTCAAGTTTGCCTTTTTCCTCATAATTTCATTTATTTATTTGAGACTTAATGGCTTAAGTTTACCTTTTTTTCTCATAATTTTATTTATTTTAGACTTAATGGCCCATTTACTTTCTTTCTTTCTTTTTTTTTTTTTTTACTTTACAATATTGTATTGGTTTTGCCACACATCAACATGAATCTGCCACGGGTGTACACGTGTTCCCAATCCTGAACCCCCTTGCCACCTCCCTCCCCATACCATCCCTTTGGGTCATCCCAGTGCACCAGCCCCAAGCATCCTGAATCCTGCATCGAACCTAGACTGGCGATTCGTTTCTTATATGATATTATTCATGTTTCAATGCCATTCTCCCAAATCATCCCACCCTCTCCCTCTCCCACAGAGTCCAAAAGACTGTTCTATACATCCGTGTCTCTTTTGCTGTCTCACATACAGGGTTATCCTTACCATCTTTCTAAATTCCATATATATGCGTTAGTATACTGTTTTGGTGTTTTTCTTTCTGGCTTACTTCAGTCTGTATAATCAGCTCCAGTTTACTTTCTCTTCCCCACAATTTTGTTTACTTTTGGCCGTGCTGGATCTTTGTTGCTGTGAAGGCTTTTCTCTAGTTGTGGTGAGCGGGGGCTACTCTTTGTTTGTGGTGCATGGGCTTCTCATTGCTGTGGCTTCTGTTGTTGCTGAGCACAGGATCCAGGCACACCAGCTTCAGTAGTTGCAGCTCCTGAGCTTGAGGGAACAGGCTCGTAGTTGTGGTGCACAGGTTTAGATGCTCCACAGCTTGTGCGATATTCCTGGACCAGGGATCAAATCCATGTCTTCCTCATTGACAGGTGGACTCTTTATCACTGAGTCATCAGGAAATCCCCTCAAACATATCTTAAGGGTGAATTTCTTTCTTATCTGTTATCCTGCCATGGAATTTTGAGGAGCAAGTTACAGATATATTCTTTTTTACAAAGTGGCTTAGAAAGTCTTAATCCTGGAAAGTGGAAGTGTTACTTGCTCAGCCATGTGTGACTCTTTGTGATCCTAGGGACTGTATGTAGCCTCTGTCCATGGGATTCTCCAGGCAAGAATACTGGAGTGGGCAGCCATTCTCTTTTCCAGGGGATCTTCATGATCTGCCCCAGGGAGCTAACCTGATCTCCCCCATTGAAGAAAGATTCTTTACCATCTGAGCTTCCAGGGAAGCTTTAATCCTGGAAAACAATGTTCAGTTTCACAGTCATTTAGTAGCTTAGGGGATCTTCCTGGTCTGTGTGGTTCTCCCTATAGTACAGTACAAAATATATATATATATATATACATATATATATAGTTCTAAGTAATAATTTTTACTTATGATTAAAACTTGAAATTGCTTTGAATAGGAAAACTAGTATTCAGTAATATGATATTTTGAGAGATAGGAGCCATCCTGCTGAAGTACAACTGAAATATTTTATGGAAAATGCTTTAGTTTTGCAGTGTGGATGGAGTAACATAAAGTTATATCCCAGCTAAGAGGTTAGGAAGATATTTTCTGCAAACTGGCAAAATCCTGTGCCAAAAACACACACTTGTAAAATAATTAAGATTGTGTCTCACTTGACAGTCTCACATCAGATAAGACTTTGCTTGTAGTGGGGCTCACGCAGAAATGAAGACACTGTCATGCTTATTGTTTTTAATCAAAAATGCATTTTATATTCTTACTGTTTCTCCTTTTCTTGTTTGTCTCATGTGCACAGAACATTCAATATAGCACTTCATCTCTAGTTTACTTTAGACAATTTCCGTTGCCTTTTTCTTAAAATTCTTTAAAGAATTTTAGTTTAAAGATTCTTTAAAGAATGTTAGTATATTGTTCTATGTATTGATGGTGTTTGTAGCTTTATATAAAATCTCTGAAATCTCTACCTGTGGGGCACAGAAAGACTGGAATTGACGTTCGATCATCCACCTGTGAGATGATTTTTATTCTCTATTGCATATATTTCACCTTAGGAATAGAAGACATTTTTGCCTGAAACAGACACAAAAACCTTCTTCCTCAAAAGTGTTCATTCCTCCCAGAAGCACTTGGTTGCCCCCTGCCTACAGAGTGATATTCTGGGAAACTTAAAAAAAAAATTCTGTTACAAATTTTGCTACAATACACAACTTATTTTTCCACACCCACACACCTACACATCCACTAACATTAGATTTCTGAAGTGTGAAGCAGGACTTCCTGGTGGCATTTTCACATTTTATGTAGCTGTTGATGAAGCCACTGCTGACACTGGGTATGTCACTGTAAAATCTCGAGACTTTTTGGAGGTAAGAAAAGTGTTACCCAATTATTTTCTCAAAATATAGCACACAGGCAAGTAACTGAAAAGATAGTATCCACCTGACTGTCAGCTCTTCAAACTCTGTGGCCTATCAGTTTAACTTCCTTGTTAAAAGCCTTTATTAAACAATTTAAAAACTATGGATTATAGAGTTTTGCTCATTTAGAGACAAGAAGGAACTATCTACTCAGCAAAAATGAGGAGATATGATTTAAATTGGTTGGTTTCACAGTTGAAATGCAGGAGATGGTTGCAGAGCTCGGTTTTGTGTGAGGTAGTTCTCAAATTATTATGCTCTGAAAATTATTTTGCCCAGCATATCTGTAACACCTTTAGAGAGCTGCAGTTCTCTGAATAGTTCAGGACAAAAAGTTGTTGTAGGTTGAATTTCTCTGATCACTGAGGGGAGCTGAGGTTTCTTTGTTATTCTTCATTTATATCCTTATAGTCAATTGCAAACTCTCTATTTCTGTTTACAGTTCTAGACAGTTAATTTTAAAGCCTTTCTTTTGCCAGTTAAAATGGTGAATGTCAGATCTTGATTAGAAAAGTGCTTATTTTCCTGTAACTCGGAAGGAAAAGAGATTCTTTACATTAAATTACAATTTTGAACAGAGATAAAATTGAAATTATTTTGATTTATAAAGAAAATTGAATGATTGTGCTGAAATGGCTCTTGGTTTATTGTTATATTTCTTTCCCTGTCACTGTGGAGAAATATAAACTACATAAGTGATTTGGAACTGTTGTTTCTCAGTCGCCAAGTCATGTCTAACTCTTTGCCACGCCATGGGTTGCAGCATGCCATGCTTCCCTGTCCCTCACCATCTCCCAGAGTTTGCCCAAGTTCATGTCCGTTGAATTGGTGATATCATCCAACCATCTCATTTGGAATTGGGGCATTCTTAATAGAAATTTGCATGTCTTTGATTTGTCTAAACCTGTGTTTCCACATGCAAACTGAAGTGAAATATTTTGGTATGTTTTTCAGGTATGTCATTGTGAATTACACATTTAAGATAAAAATCTTTTTAGTCTATCATTATAGTGTAGTCGATTAGTGCATTATATATTGTTAGTACAGCCTAAGACATATTTTAAGACAGTGAGTAAAAAAAGGAAAAGGTTTACCTTTTAAATATTCAATACACAAACTTAAATCAAGCATATATATTCATCAAAGTAATTACACATGTCAAGTACAATCAAAGATGACGTTTCTTAGACTGATATCAAATCAAAACTTTTATAGTTAAAATAATTGAAAATTATTCTTTTAATATGCAAAATTGATAAAAACTAGAACTACCCAATTAAATCATCATAATCACAATTGAGGTTTAGGTAACATTTAAATCCCCAGACATCTGAAACACTAAAGTCCTATGTAGAATGATAGTATAATAATTTAAGTCTATATCTGAATATGGAAATTATTTTAATATCACAAGTTATTCATTCTCTTGTGACATTTAGAAAATACAACATAAACGAATCTTGCATTTTTTCTTTATTACTTTAAAAGAATTATACTACTCATGAGTATAGCTTAACTGGATACTATTAGATATGCTATGCTTTTAAATATGCTTTAAATAACTGTATTTTTTTCTTTATTATGAAACATATATGTCCACAAAAATTATCATGTTTTCCAAAACTCTTAAAAATCTCATCCAAGAGGTTTTGTAAACTAGACTTATGCCTTGTATCAGCGCCGGGGTCCAGCCCCGGTGGATCCAGGGTGATTCGAAGGTGGGGACAGAGTCAGCGTCCTTGGAAAAATACATATTTAATTACAGATATAGAGAGATTAGAAACGGATAGTGTAGTAGGAAAATTAGTGGAGAAAAAGAGGCTGAATAACTTGGTTTACATGGAATCTGATCCATGCTCCAGATGGGAATTCAGCCAGAAAAATGGGGAGCAAGAACGAAGCAACATGGGGGAATCAGTCTTTCCAGAAACTGATCCGATTTCTTTATTTTTGGGTTTGCTTATATACCTTTTGTTACACATAGGGATGAATACAGTGTCACGCAGGGGTCAGCAGTCCTGACCTTTATCAAAATCAGGTGCTTCACATAAGTGTATAAAAAAAAAAGGTCTTAGGGATATTACATCATCTTCTGGCCATGAGACCTGCTGACTCAGATAGCAAAGAATCTGCCTGCAATGCAGGAGACCCAGGTTCAATCCCTGGGTCAGCAAGATTCCCTGGAGAAGGGAATGGCTACCCACTCCAGTAATCTTGTCTGGAGAATTCCGTAGACAGAGGAGCCTGGTGAGCTTCAGTCCATCAGATTGCAAAGAATCAGACACGACTGAGTGACTAACATACACACATGGCCTAATCATGATTGTTTTGATTTAAATTCCTACAAATGAACACCCAAACACAAAGTTTGACAACATAAGTAGATTCAGATATCTGGCATGATGATCTTTATTGTGAATCTACCAAAATTCATACCAGATTGAATAGCATTTTATGGTTCCACAGAAATGATGCAGAGCAATATATCAAATATACATAGATATGACTTATACCAGTAGGGGGAAAAGTTACATTTAAAGACAGCTGCTTGGCTATTTCTCAGAGAAACATCCAATATCTGAGTGAATGACTGACCATGCATGCATGTTAAGTCACTTAAGTTGTGTCCAACTCTTTGCAACCCTATGGACTGTAGCCCGTCAGGCTCCTCTCTCCATGAGGATTCTCTAGGCAAGAATACTGGAGTGGTTTGCCATATACTACTCAAGGGGATCTTTCCAATCCAGGGGTTGAGCCCGTGTCTTTTAGGTATCCTGCACATGCAGGTAGATTCTTTACCATTAATGCAAGCAAGGAAGCCCTGGCATGAGTCTAGAGAAATCCTGCATGTTGTGGGGTTCTGTTGCCTACTCACTCTTTCAGTCTTGTGAATCATGTGAATAATTTTGATCGATTAGAGTAAACTACAAATGAGTCAGGGCTTCATTGGTGGCTCAATGGTAAAGAATCCACCTACCTGTGCAGGAGACATAGGTTGGATCCATGGGTCAGGAAGATTCCCTGGAGAAGGAAATGTCAACCCACTACAGTATTCTTACCTGGGAAATCCATTTGGAAAGTGGAACCTACAGGCTACAGTCCATCGGGTCACAAAGAGTGTGACACAGCTTTTAGCAACTAAGCAACAACAACACAAATGACTCAAAGTGATGTTTATTGAAAGAGTTGTGTAATATAATCATTCATTTTTATAATTTTTATACTAAGCATCTTCTAATTTTGAGTGAATATTTCATGATTATTGAGAATATTTCAAGGACTCCTATAGTTGTTGTTGTTTTCCTCCTCCTGAGTTTCATCCATGTAGACAGCTATCTATTTTATTTTTCCCTTAAGAATTTGCTTAAGTGAACATTCTATTTTCCCCTTGCCAAATTCTCCAATTTTCCATTATTCCCAAATTCAGGGAATGGTATCACAAATTGTATGATCATGAAAGTCAGTAACCAGAAAATTGACCATAATTCTCTCCTTCCCAAATCCTACATGTGACCATTATTTCTAATCTACCATCACTAAAGCATGTTTGCCTATTCAGTCTGTTTATATTCCCATAACTGGTTGCATTGTTCACTTAAGGCTTTCTTATATCTCCTTGCTGTTCTTTGGAACTCTGAATTCTAATGGGCATATTTTTCCTTTTCTCCTTTGCTTTTTGTGTCTCTTCTTTTCTCAGCTATTTGTAAGGCCTCCTCAGGCAACCATTTTGCCTTTTTGCATTTCTTTTTCTTGCGGATAGTTTTGATCACTGCCTCCTGTACAGTGTTACAAACCTCTGTCCACAGTTCTTCAGGCACTCTGTCTATCAGATCTAATCCCTTGAATCTGTTTGTCACCTCCACTGTATAATTGTAAGGGGTTTGATTTAGATCATATGTTTCTCCAGTTTCTTCAATGTAACTCTGAATTTTGCAGTAAGTTCATGACCTGAACCACAGTCAGCTCCTGGCCTTTTTTTTTTGCTGACTATATAGGTTCTCCAGCTTTGCCTGCAAGGAATAGAATCAATCAGATTTTAGTATTGACCATCTGGTGATGTCCATGTGTAGAATTATCTCTTGTGTTATTGGAAGAGGGTGTTTTCTATGACCAGTGCATTCTCTTGGCAAAACTCTGATAGCATTTGCCTGCCTCATTTTGTACTCCAAAGCCAAACTTGCCTGTTACTCCAGGTATCTCTTGATGTCCTCCTTTCACGTTCTAGTTCCCTATGATGAAAAGGACATCTTTTTTTGGTGTTAATTCTAGAAGATCTTGTAGGTCTTCATAGAACCATTCAACTTCGGTGTCTTCAGCATTAGTGGTTAGGACATAGACTTAGATTACTGTGATATTGAATTGTTTGCCTTCGAAACAAACCAAGATCATTCTGTCATTTTTGAGATTGCATCCAAGTACTGCATTTTGGACTCTTTTGTTGACTATGAGGGCTACTCCATTTCTTCTAAGGGATTCTTGTCCACAGCAATTGATCTAGTGATCAAGTGAATTAAACTCACCCATTCCAGTCCATTTTAATTCACTGATTCCTAAAATGTTGAAGATTTTCCTAGAGATTTCCTCAAGAAAATTAGAAATACCAAGGAAACATTTCATGCAAAAATGGCCATAATAAAGAATAGAAATGGTGTGGACCTAACTGAAGAAGAGGAGATTAAGAAGAAATGGCAAGAATATACAGAAGAACTATACAAAAAAGGTCTTAATGACTTGGACAACCATAATAGTGTGGTCACTCACCTAGAGCCAGACATCCTGAAGCGCAAAGTCAAGTGGGCCTTAGGAAGCATTACTACAGACAAAGCTAGTGGTGGTGATGAAATTTCAATTGAGCTATTTCAAATCCTAAAGACACTGCTTTTAAAGTGTTGCACTCAATATGCCAGCAAATTTGGAAAACTCAGCAGTGGCCATAGGACTGAAAAGGTCAGTTTTTATTATAACCCCAAAGGGCAGTGCCAAAGAATGTTCAAACTACTGCACAATTGCACTCATTTCACATGCTTGCAAGGTCATGCTCAAAATCCTCCAAGCTAGGCTTCAGCAGTACATAAACCAAGAATTTCCAGATGTTGAAACTGGATTTAGAAAAGGCAGAGGAACCAGAGATCAAATTGTTAACATCTGTTGGATCATAGAAAAAGCAAGTAATTCCAGAAAAATATCTACTTCTGCTTCATTGACTACACTGAAGCCTTTGACTGTGTGGATCACAGCAAACTGTGGAAAATTCTTAATAAGATGGGAATACTGGACCACCTTACCTGCCTCCTAAGAAACCTGTATAAGTTTTCAAGAACAAGGCTGTATGTTGTCACCCTGCTTGTATAACTTATATGCAGACTACATTGTGCAAAATGCTTGGCTAGATGAATCACAAGCTAGAATCAAGATTGCTGTGAGTGATATCAATAACCTAGAAATGCAGATGACACCACCATAATGGTAGAAAGTGGAAAGGAACTAAAGACCCCCTTGATGAAGGTGAAAGAGAAGAGTGGAAAAGGCTGGCTAAAAACTCAACAATCAGAAAACAAAGATCATGGCATCTGGTCCCATCAATTCATGGTAAATAAATTGGGAAAAAATGGAAGCAGTGACAGACTTTATTTTCTTGGGCTCCAAAATCACTGGAGATGGTGACTATAACTATGAAATTAAAAGATGCCTATTGCTTGGAAGGAAAGCTATGATGAACCTAGACAGCATATTAAAAACCAGAGACATCACTTTGGCAACAAAGGTCCATATAGTCAAAGCTATGGTTTTTCTATTAGTTATGTACGGTTGTGAGAGTTGGACCATAAAGAAGGCTGAGTGCTGTTGAATTGATGCTTGGACTGCAAGGAGATCAAACTAAGTCCTAAAGGAAATCAACCCTGAATATTCATTGAAAGGACTGATGCTGAAGCTGACGCTCCAATTCTTTGGCCACTGATGCAAAGAGCCGCTTTTAGGAAAAGACATTGATGCTTGATTGATGGAGAAAGGTGTGACAGATGATGGGATGGTTGGATGGCATCACTGACTCAGTGGACATGAGTTTGAGCAAAATCAGGGAGATAGTGAAGGACAGTGAAGCCTGTCATGCTTCAGTCCATGGGTTTGTAAAGAGTCGGACATGACTGAACAGCAACTGGTTGCATTAACTTTAGGGTCTGGACAATTATAATTATTCAACTGGTCTCCTGGAATCAAGAATTTCTGCCATCCAATCCATTGATCAGAATTTTTATATATTTATAAAATATAAATATTCCATTACTTGAATCAGTTATACATGTTTGCTATAAAAGGAAAACAAAGTATTGTCAGTCATCTCAGTATTGTCTAAAAAGATATTAAGTCCTGCTTCTGTTGACTTTCCAGCAACATGTCTTACTGAAGTTCTTCCCAGATATCACCAACTATAGATTAATTCTTGCAATTCTTTGTTGTTCTTTTCAAGAATAATCTCTGTTTGAAGTGCTCCTTACCTCTACAATTGTATACCCCCACTTCATCACCACAATCTTCACTTTGTCTTAACTTTGCAGTTAAAACCTGATCATTATCCAAGAATAGATTAATATAACCTTCTCCATGAAGTTTTTTTATGGATCTTAGAGATAGAATTTACCAGTCCTTCTTTTTTGTACAACTGAGCCTTTTGTATACTTCTGCAGTGGCTCTTGAATCTTAATATTGCATTTATAATTTATGTGTCAATTTCTCTCTAATAGATTGAAAGCTCACTGGCTTTGGATTATGCTTGATTTAGTTCTGTATTCATACTGTTCAACCCTAAGCCTTCATCATGATGAGTGAATGAATCATAAAACAACAAAGCAAAATGAAGTATGTATATAGCACTTGACTAAAAACATAGAATTTCATGTTGCTAAGAAACAAACATAAAATATAGTAAAAGTCAAGATTTTGATTTTACATATGGAAAAACTCTAATATATTTTTCTACAAAGTACCAACATGAACATTGAAAGAATCAATTCCTAGGAAGGTTGATAAGAAGTCCAGGATCCCCAAGGAGGAGAAAGGGATCCCAGGCTCTCAAAGAGGAGACAAGGACAAATGTGTTTTGTTTTTTTTCTACTTTGCTTTGCTTTTCTACATTACTATCTACATTGCTTAATCAGTATAACAATCTATCTTGCTCAAGGACATGTTTCTCCTTAACCTTCTGACTAATCCTGTTATCTTAAAACATGTGTACTGTGGGAGTGGGACCTTCTATTGTTAGTTCTGATCTTGTTAATTTAAGACGTATGTTGTGGGAGTGGGTCTGGTAAAAGTGGCTTCCCTGGTTGATCAGACAGTAAAACGTCTGTCTGCAGTATGGGAGACCTGGGTTCGATCCCTGGGTTGGGATGATACCCTGGAGAAGGAAATGGCAATCCACTCCAGTTCTCTTGCCTGGGAATTCTCATGGATGGAGGAACCCAAGTAAGATGGTAGGTGTTGCAAGAGGGCATCAGAGGGCAGACACACTGAAACCATACTCACAGAAAACTAGTCACTCTAATCACGCTAGGACCAATGCCTTGTGAAATGAAACTAAGCCATGCCCATGGGGCAACCCAAAACAAGCGGGTCATGGTGGAGAGGTCTGACAGAATGTGGTCCACTGGAGAAGGGAATGGCAAGCCACTTCAGTATTCTTGCCTTGAGAACCCCATGAACAGTATGAAAAGGCAAAATGATAGGATACTGAAGGAGGAACTCCTCAGGTCAGTAGGTGCCCAAAATGCTCCTGGAGATCAGTGGAGAAATAACTCCAGAAAGAATGAAGGGATGGAGCCAAAGCAAAAACAATACCCAGTTGTGGATGTGACTGGTGATAGAAACAAGGTCCAATGCTGTAAAGAGCAATATTGCATAGGAACCTGGAATGTCAGGTCCATGAATCAAGGCAAATTGGAAGTGGTCAAACAAGAGATGGCAAGAGTGAACCTTGACATTCTAGGAATCAGCGAACTAAAATGGACTGGAATGGGTGAATTTAACTCAGATGACCGTTACATCTACTACTGTGGGCAGGAATCCCTCAGAGGAAATGGAGTAGCCATTGTGGTCAACAAAAGAGTCCAAAATATAGTACTTGGATGCAGTCTCAAAAATGACAGAATGATCTCTGTTTGTTTCCAAGGAAAACCATTCAATATCACGGTAATCCAAGTCTATGCCCCAACCAGTAACACTGAAGAAGCTGAAGTTGAACGGGTCTATGAAGACCTACAAGACCTTTTAGAACTAACACCCCCAAAAGATGTCCTTTTCATTATAGGGGACTGGAAAGCAAAAGAAGGAAGTCAAGAAACACCTGGAGTAACAGGCAAATTTGGCCTTGGAATACAGAATGAAGCAGGGCAAAGACTAATAGAGTTTTGCCAAGAAAATGCACTGGTCATAGCAAACACCCTCTTCCAACAACACAAGAGAAGACTCTACACATGGACATGACCAGATGGTCAACATGGAAATCAGATTGATTATATTCTTTGCAGCCAAAGGTTGAGAAGCTCTATACAGTCAACAAAAACAAGACCAGGAGCTGACTGTGGCTCAGATTATGAACTCCTTATTACCAAATTCAGACTTAAATTGAAGAAAGTAGGGAAAACCGCTTGACCATTCAGATATGATCTAAATCAAATCCCTTATGATTATACAGTGGAAGTGAGAAATAGATTTAAGGGCCTATATCTGATAGATAGAGTGCCTGATGAACTATGGAATGAGGTTCGTGACATTGTACAGGAGACAGGGATCAAGACCATCCCCATGGAAAAGAAATGCAAAAAAGCAAAATGGCTGTCTGGAGAGGCCTTACAAATAGCTATAAAAAGAAGAGAGGCGAAAAGCAAAGGAAAAAAGGAAAGATATAAGCATCTGAATGCAGAGTTCCAAAGAATAGCAAGAAGAGATAAGAAAGCCTTCTTCAGCAATCAATGCAAAGAAATAGAGGAAAAGAACAGAATGGGAAAGACTAGAGATCTCTTCAAGAAAATTAGGGATACCAAGGGAACATTTCATGCAAAGATGGGCTCGATAAAGGACAGAAATGGTATGGACCTAACAGAAGCAGAAGATATTAAGAAGAGGTGGAAAGAAAACACAGAAAAACTGTACAAAAAAGATCTTCACGACCCAGATAATCATGATGGTGTGATCACTCATCTAGAACAAGACATTCTGGAATGTGAAGTCAAGTGGGCCTCAGAAAGCATCACTAGGAACAAAGCTAGTGGAGGTGATGGAATTCCAGTTGAACTGTTTCAAATCCTGAAAGATGATGCTGTGAAAGTGCTGCACTCAATATGCCAGCAAATGTGGAAAACTCAGCAGTGGCCACAGGACTGGAACAGATCAGTTTTCATTCCAACCCTAAAGAAAGGCAATGCCAAAGAATGCTCAAACTACTGCACAATTGCACTCATCTCGCATGGTAGTAAAGTAATGCTCAAAATTCTCCAAGCCAGGCTTCAGCAATACGTGAACCACGAACTTCCTGATGTTCAAGCTGGTTTTAGAAAAGGCAGAGGAAATAGAGATCAAATTGCCGAAATCTGCTGCATCACGAAAAAGCAAGAGAGTTCCAGAGAAACATCTATTTCTGCTTTATTGACTATGCCAAAGCCTTTGACTGTGTGGATCACAATAAACTGTGGAAAATTCTGAAAGAGATGGGAATACCAGACCATCTGACCTACCTCTTGAGAAATCTGTGTGCAGGTCAGGAAGCAACAGTTAGAAATGGACATGGAACAAGAAACTGGTTCCAAATAGGAATAGGAGTACGTCAAGGCTCTATATTGTCACCCTGCTTATTTAACTTCTATGCAGAGTACATCATGAGAAACGCTGGACTGGAAGAAACACAAGCTGGAATCAAGATTGCTGGGAGAAATATCAATAACCTCAGATATTCAGATGACACCACTCTTATGGCAGAAAGTGAAGAGGAACTAAAAAGCCTCTTGATGAATGTGAAAGTGGAAGAGTGAAAAAGTTGGCTTAATGCTCCACATTCAGAAAATGAAGATCATGACATCTGGTCCCATCACTTCATGGAAAATAGAGGGGGGAAACAGTGGAAACTGTGTCAGACTTTATTTTTGGGGGCTCCAAAATCACTTCAGATGGTGACTGCGGCCATGAAATTAAAAGAGGCTTACTCCTTGGAAGGAAAGTTATGACCAACCTAGACAGCATATTCAAAAGCAGAGACATTACTTAACCGACTAAGGTCTGTCTAGTCAAGGCTATGGTTTTTCCTGTGGTCATGTATGGATGTGAGAGTTGGACTGTGAAGAAGGCTGAGGGCCAAAGAATTGATGCTTTTGAACTGTGGTGTTGGAGAAGACTCTTGAGAGTCCCTTGGACTGCAAGGAGATCCAACCAGTCCATTCTGAAGGAGATCAGCCCTGGGATTTCTTTGGAAGGAATGATGTTGAAGCTGAAACTCCAGTACTTTGGCCACCTCTTGCGAAGAATTGACTCATTGGAAAAGACTCTGATGCTGGGAGGGATTGGGAGGAGAAGGGGACAACAGGGGATGAGATGGCTGGATGGCATCACTGACTCGATGGACATGAGTCTGAGTGAACTCTGGGAGTTGGTGATGGACAGGGAGGCCTGGCATGCTGCGATTCATGGGGTTGCAAAGAGTTGGACACAACTGAGCGACTGAAGTGAACTGAACTGAACTGAACTGAGTAGGCTACAGCCTGTGGGTTTGCAGAGTCTGACAGGACTGAACGACTTCACTTTCACTTTCAAGTTTAACAAGGAGGGCACTCTCCATCCCCATCTGATGTCTGTGTCAGATGCTTTCACTGTCCCTTTTCTTACTTTAATAAAATTCTGCTATACAAAAGCTCTTGATCAAGCCTGGTCCCTGGTCCCTGGTCCCAAAGCTAAATCTTCTTCTTCAGAGATCACGAATCTGACGCTGTTTACTGTAAGTTATCAGTATGGGAATAGAAATTTGAGTGCAAGTCAACTGATGAAATGCCTTTGAGTTTTTCACATAGAAGGTAATATTTAAGTATCCTGATAATTTTGTAAATCTACACAATTAAGATTACATAGAATTTGGGTTTTGTTTGGGCTCAGTCATTAGAAGATATGGGATCCTAGGAAGTCATTTACTGTCTATGAAATTATGTTTTCTGAAAGTAGGGCCCAGTGCCTTCTAAGTTCATATTTTGCTCTCAAAACTTGTGAAATTTTGTGTTTTGGTTATGGAATTGTGAAGTCTTGATAATAATCAAAATGACTTTATACTTTTCTTCAGTAATGTAATTGACAACTAAGACTTAACAGTGAAATGAAGACTTTGCTAAGGTATTTCCTGACGCTCAACTCATTTTTCTTAGTAATTCTTAACACAGGTGCCTAGTGACCATATTCAGTTTATTGACTCTTCAAGATATTTCACGCTTTATTCTTCTGTTCAGGTGATTGTGCGTGTGTGTATGTGTGTTCAATCCCTCAGTCGTGTCCGATTCTTTAGGGCCCCATGGACTGTTCCCTTTAGGTTCCTCTGCCCATGGAATTTTCCAAGCAAGAATACTGGAATGGGTTGCCATTTCCTACTCCAGGGGATCTTACCAACCCGGGGATAGAGCTGGCGTCTCTTGCGTCTCCTGCATTGACAGGTGGATTCTTTACCATTAGCACCACCTGGGAAGCCTGTAGAAGTGATTGTTTTGAATTAAAACTAGTTCCTTTCTACTTGGGAGAAAATGTTAAGATATTTGAAGTGTTACAGCAAAGCTTAACCTTTGACCTGGCACTATTATTATTAGATATGTATTTAATTACATGGATGGGGGAAATGTATAGGTAATGGCCATCATATATGCACACTAGCACACATCTATTTTTCACCCTAAAAAATGCCTGTGTGGTCTGTTCAGTTGCTCCAGCTGTGGTTTTCAAAATAAACAAAGTCTTGACCTTTTCCTGCAAATTACTATCCCAACAGCAAAAACCCAATATATTATCCTTATTTGGTACAGTACTGCCTAAAGGCATAAACTGGGTAGCTGGAACTCAAGGACAGATTCAAGGGGTGGATTCTCACAGACTTATAAAATTTACAGATGCTCCTTTTTTAAAATTTTCTTTAGTAAGGTTTCTTCATGCCCTTGTTTGCAACTGCTATTCCTTAAAGGGGGGGGGGGGGGTGGTTTCTTTTTCTTTTCTTCTCTATACATTTTTGCTTTATCCAAAGTCCGTTATTTTCCTTTTATTTTTCAGTCTGTCTTTCACGTTAGATTTTCTTCAAATGTCTGGCAATCTTTTGATGTCTCTCCATTTTGGAGAGGGAGAAATCAAATTGCTAATTGGAAGCTGCTGTGTGTTGATTTGACTTGCTAAGTGTTCCACAGGAAGGTGTATAGCTGATTAGAGGCTAGGAGCCCTCTATCAGCTTCTGGAGGCCTTTTTTTCTTGTGCCTGTGTCTTTTAATGACACTCCTGTAAAAAAAGAGTACATTGTCCTGCACTACCACACATAGCTACACTGAAGAGATGGTAGTTCCGTCAAGCAAAGTGCCTTCTGGGGAGATACAAATGTGTGCCTTATCCAGATTGACCTGCTGAAGTGTTTTTGATCAGAGAGCATCCTGTATATATCATGTAATTCCCCAAACGCCAATTCAAAGCATATTGAAACTTTCAAAGTTAATTAGCTATGAGCTGGTTTCCTGTTGCCTTTAAGGTAATAGAAATTGAAATCTATATTATCTGGATGAAAATTAATCCCAAGTTTCACTTACTAAGGAATTTGAAGGAGTGACACTTAAGGAGAACCAGACAGTACAGGGCAAGAAGCAAAAATATACCATAATAAAATGATTTTCTAGAGGCTGTGAAGCTCTAGAAAATGTGGCAGTAATAATAGAAAAGTATTATAATACCCCTGGGTTGAGAAGATCCCCCCGTAGCAGGGCATGGCAACTCACTCCAGCATTCTTGATTGGAGAATCCCGTGGACAGGGCAGCCTGGTGGAATACATTTCACA
Organism: Oryx dammah; assembly: GCF_014754425.2. Taxonomy (NCBI): domain Eukaryota; kingdom Metazoa; phylum Chordata; class Mammalia; order Artiodactyla; family Bovidae; genus Oryx; species Oryx dammah. Next base: position 25,072,785 of record NW_024070196.1, read on the forward strand.
GGGTCGCACAGAGTCAGACATGACTGAAGCGACTAAGCACGTGTGGTTACTATAAGCCGGTCAGTTGTCTGACGTACATAGTTGAATTTCTTAAGTTAATCCTCACCTTGATGTCTCTCCATCCTGAGGCAACTATATAGAATGTATTACTGAGCTTCTTCAGTTCAGTTCAGTTCAGTTGCTCAGTTGTGTCTGACTCTTTGCAACCCCATGAATCGCAGCACGCCAGGCCTCCCTGTCCATCACCAACTCCCGGAGTTCACTCAGACTCATGTCCATTGAGTCAGTGACGCCATCCAGCCATCTTATCCCCTGTTGTCCCCTTCTCCTCCTGCACCAATCCCTCCCAGCATCAGAGTCTTTTCCAATGAGTCAACTCTTCACATGAGGTGGCCAAAGTATTGGAGTTTCAGCTTCAGCATCAGTCCTTCCAATGAACACCCAGGACTGATCTCCTTTAGGATGGACTAGTTGGATCTCCTTGCAGTCCAAGGGACTCTCAAGAGTCTTCTTCAACACCACAGCTCAAAAGCATCAATTCTTCAGTGCTCAGCTTTCTTCACAGTCCAACTCTCACATCCATACATGACCACTGGAAAAACCATAGCCTTGACTAGATGGACCTTTGTTGTCAAACTAATGTTTCTGCTTTTGAATATGCTGTCTAGGTTGGTCATAACTTTTCTTCCAAGGAGTAAGCGTCTTTTAATTTCATGGCTGTAATCATCACCATCTGCAGTGATTTTGGAGCCCAAAAAAATAAAGTCAGCCACTGTTTCCACTGTTTCTCCCATCTATTTCCCATGAAGTGATGGGACCAGATGCCATGATCATTTTCTGAATGTTGAGCTTTAGGCCAACTTGTTCACTCTCCTCTTTCACTTTCAACAAGAAGTTTTCTAGTTCCTCTTCACTTTCTGCCATAAGAGTGGTGTCATCTGCATATCTGAGGTTATTGATATTTCTCCCAGCAATCTTGATTCCAGCTTGTGCTTCTTCCAGCCCAGCATTTCTCATGATGTACTCTGCATATAAATTAAATAAACAGGGTGACAATATACATCCTTGATATACTCCTTTTCCTATTTGAAACCAGTCTTTTGTTCCATGTCCAGTTCTAACTGTTGCTTCCTGACCTGCATATAGGTTTCTCAAGAGGCAGGTCAGGTGATCTGGTATTCCCATCTTTCAGAATTTTCCACTGCTTAGTCCTCTGGATTTCAGTTTAGTTTAGTCATAAAGAATGACGAGAGAATGGAAACCTCAAGATTTACTCTGCCTGCTCTGTTCTATCCTACAGGATATTCTCCAACTGCCTGCTTCCCTCAGCCAAAAACCACAGCTCTTTTTAAGTCATCTTTCTCCACACAAATATCTCCCTCCTTCCAGAAGCTGATAGCCATCACCTCCCCTTGTTTTTCAGCCAACACTGATTGACAGTTTCCACTAGTCCTCAGAGAATCCCTGTTCCCTGCTTGTGTTTAAACAGTCCTTTAATTATCATAACGCTATATATTGTCTATTTTCTGCTGGAAACACCCTGTCTACTGACTAACAGCACTATTTCTGAGAGAAACATGAATATAGTGAAATATTCTTTCCTATTGGAAAAAAGATAACTAATAGATAATAACAATAACAAAAATAAACTAATAACTAATCTTTATTGAGCACTTACTTAATAGATGCCAGGAAATAACTTGAATACTTTTCATACACTGTCATAATCTCTTAGAAATAAATGTGGTATCTATTTTTGTTATCTTTATTTTATAGATGTGGAATCTGCAGAACTTGCCCAAGATCACACAACTAGTACATGGTAAAGAGAGAATTCAACCCAAGAATGATTGACTCCAGCCTGCACTCTTGACAGGTCCTCAGATAGCATTTGTTAATAGGAAATGGCTAACAGAAGAGAGAGTGCTTCCACTAGAGATGGCTCTGCCTGTCAATATTCATGTATAACTTGGTTCTCATGTTGCCAGAACTGATTTTTGAAGAGACACTGGATATATAGATTTTTTTTTGGTATATCTTTTCCTCATTTCTAAGCTTAAATTTAAGCTTTTACAAAAATAACAAGCAAAACAAAAACAGAAACACCAGAGAAACAGCTGCAACAAAAAACCCAAACAAAAAACTCATTTTTGGTGGGCCAAATAAAACTTCTTACTTGCAAAAAAAAAAAAAAAAAAAAGGTCCATTTTACAACCTTCTGAAAGCCTTAAGTTGAAAATCTAATTAATATGTGAGTAACATTAACTATTTGTGTTTTTCATTAACAGGTTTATCTTGAAGTAACTTTCAATAAAGCTGTCTTGAGAATAGCTTCTGTTTCATAAGTTGAAGGTTTTCCAATTCTTTAATTTTCTGTTAGACACAGCTCATTGATGCTGTGACAGCAGAGTTAGTCTTCTATTTTCTGGGCAGTGGTCTTGGAGTAATTCTGGAAGATTATATTCTACACATGGAAAAACTTCTTGATGCCCTGCTTGTTTTCAATTTCTAATGAATGAATTTTGGTATAGTAATGTTATTGACTTTAGAATTCGACAGATATGGTTATAGATAACAGCTCACAGCTTATTAACTATTGACCCAGGAGCTCTGTTTCCTCATCTGTAAAAATTGGAATGACAGTATATAATTTGTAGGTTCACTGAATATTAAATGAGATTATGTGTACAAAGCATCTAACACATAATGAAAGTAGGAATGTCCAGTTAAAACTCTAAAACACACATTAATTAGCTGCCTTATTTATACAAGTTACCCCTCTGCCTTCTTCAGTGGTTCTCAAAGTTGACTGTGTTTTAGAGTCACCTAGAAAGTTGTTTTACTTTCATGCATTGGAGAAGGAAATGGCAACTCACTCCAGCGTTCTTGCCTGGAGAATCCCAGGGGCGGCGGAGCCTGGTGGGCTGCCATCTATGGGGTCGCACAGAGTGGGATACGACTGAAGTGACTTAGCAGTAGCAGCAGCAGCAGCAGCAGGAAGCTGTTAAAATACAAATTCCTGTGCCTTAAGCCCAGGAATTGTGATTCAGTGGGTCTGGGGAGGGTCCCAATAATTTGCATTTATAACAGGCACACAAATGATGTTAATTCTGTTGGTGTGGGGACCAGGCATTGAGGAATCCTACTTTATGTAGTGCTGTTAATAATCCCTCCCTTTTACACAAGTTTGCTAATGAGCCTTAAGATATGTAATGTCTATAAAACATATGTCCCCAACTGCCTAGGAATATAAAGTTCAAGAAATGCTAATTAGTTGAAATCATTATCCTTATTACTTTAAAATATATGTTTCCCTATTTTCTTTGAAAAATATGCTTAAGCATTTATCTGTAGAATTCCTTTTGGTATTTTAATTTTTTCTTTGAAATGAAGCTATTTTTCCATTCATAAGAATGATGCTCAGTGTGCCACCCTGTAAGAATGATATATCTTCAAAAAGGAGGAGTGTTACTTCTTCATAGAAAAAGACCCCTCCATCATTCACAATTTTGTGTATAAAAGTATAGTAGTTAACTATTCCTGCAACAGTGCTATGTAACTCAAGGCTTAAAGCTATACACATATTTTCTGTCTGTCTTTGAATCATCAGGAGCATCTCTATCTTAAAAATGGGTTAGTTTCAAGCTTCTGGTTCAATGCACAGTTCACTCTGCTGATCCATTCTGAGGTTCAGATGGAAGGAACAACAGCTACAAGGAGCATGCACTTCTCGTTGTGCTTACAGAGACAGAAGAAGGAAGCCAAAGCCCATGAGTACATGTAAGCACCTTGTTCATGTCACATCCACGAATATTCCATTGGCCAAAGTAAGTCATCTGTCCACACCCAACACTTATAGTGTCAAGGATACTTTCAGTCACTTCAATGGGAAGTATAGCAAGTCACCAGCAAAAAAAGTTTGGACACAGGTAGAAAGAGAGGAATTGAGAACAACAATACAGCCTACTAGAAAGAAGGGTATTTAGAATATTCCAGACACAAATATTCAATATTCCAGACACAAATATTCTAAATAGACTTCCCTGGTTGCTCAGATGGTAAAGAATCCACCTGCAATGTGGAAAACGTGGGTTTGATTCCTGAGTTGGGAAGATCCCCTGGAGGAGGGCATGGCACCCACTCCATTATTCTTGCCTGGAGAATTCTCATGGACAGAGGAGCCTGGCAGGCTACAGTCCATGGGGCCAAAAGGAGCTGGATGTGACTGAGCGACTAAGAACAGCACAGACATAATAGTATGGAAAGGGGCAGATTTTCATATACTATTGTCATTTCTTTTCAGATATAAAATGTTTAGATTTTTTTTCTATAAAATAACTGTGGGAAGTTCTGGAAAATATGGTGCACATTGGTAATACAAAGGGAGACTAGCTTCAGTTGGAAAATAGTAACATTTTACCCATTTCTAATAATTTTGTGAGACTGAAGGCCTGCTTAAACTGATGATAGTAATCAAATAGATGGTCATGATGGTTATCTAGAATAATAATTCACTAAAAGAGGAATGTTATGTCATATTTTGATGTGCTGCTATAATTGCATGTAAGTATTTTGCATATATCAGTGAATTTTCATCACAGATATATTTGATTTTATCAAAATGAAGAACTTTTGATCTATAAAAGACACCATTAAAGAGAATCAAAAGAAAAGTTTCTTGGAGAAAATATTTCCAAATTACACATTAAAAAAAAAAAACTAGATTCTAACATATAGAAAGAACACAATTAGAAAAGAAACAATAGGATTTAAAAAAAAAAAACACAAAAAATTTAAACAGACACTTTAACAAAGAATTACAAATGAAAACACATTTTTAGTCACTAGAGGAATGAATGGAGAAGGAAATGGCAACCCACTGTAGTATTCTTGCCTGGATAATCCCAGGGATGGAGGAGCTTGGTTGGCTGCCGTCTATGGGGTCGCACAGAATTGGACACAACTGAAGTGATTTAGGGCAGCAGCAGCAGCAGAAGAAGAATAAAAATTAAATCCATAATGAAATATCACAGCACCCCTGTTAAAATGTCTAAATGGAAGTATTTAATCATATCTCCTGATAGCACAGTTGGTGAAGAATCCACCTGCAATGCAGGAGACCCCGGTTTGATTCCTGGGTCAGGAAGATCCCCTGGAGAAGAGATAGGCTACCCACTCCCGTAGTCTTGTGCTTCCCTGGTGGCTCAGTTGGTAAAGAATCTGCCTGCAATGCCGGAGACCTGAGTTTGATCTCTGGGTTGGGGAGATCCCCTAGAGAAGGGAAAGGCTACCCACTCCAGCATTCTGGCCTGGAGGATTCCATGGATTGTATAGTTCATGGGGTCACAAAGAGTCAGACAAGACTGAGCCACTTTCACTTTTCAGTCATATCAAGTGTTGATGAGGACTTGAAGCAGTTAGAACTTTCATGCACTGCTACTAGGAATGAAAGGGGGCCACCACTTTGGAAAACAACTTGGCAGTTTCTTAAGATGTTAATCAGGCATCTGTTTATATGTGTCTCAGTCATTCTTCTCCCAAGAGATATAAAAGTAAATTTCCATGCAAAATCTTGCACATGAATGTTCCCAGCCATTTTACATGTGGTAGCCCAAAACTGGAAGCAATTTAAATGTCTGTGACAAGTAAATTAGCAAACAAGTTGTATGAACAGTGAAATACTGCTGCTGCTGCTGCTGCTGCTGTCTGACTCTGTGCGACCCCATAGATGGCAGCCCACCAGGCTCTGCTGTCTCTGGGATTCTCCTGGCAAGAACACTGGAGTGGGTTGCCATTTCCTTCTCCAATGCAGGAAAGTGAAAAGTGAAAGTGAAGTCACTCAATCATGTCTGACTCTTTGCAACCCCATGGACTGCAGCCCACCAGGCTCCTCTGTCCATGGGATTTTCCAGGCAAGAATAGTGGAGTGGATTGCCATTGCCTTCTCAAGTGAAATACTACTCAGCAATAAAAATGAATGAACTTTTGATAAAGGTAAAATATGGATGAAATTGAAAATAATTATTCTGAGAAAGATGCTAGACTTAAATCACATACTATGTGACTATATATATATTTATAAAATTCTGGAAAATGTTAATAAATATTTGTAGTGACAGAAAATATATCAGAAGTTGCCAGGGATTAGAAGAGAGCCTGGAAATTGGAAGGAAGAGGTTGACAAGTGTCATCAAAGAAAGTTTTGATTAGATATTCTGTGTTCATTATCATGACTGAGTTGGTACTTTCACAAGTATATACATATGTCAAAACTTACAAAATTATAAGCTTAAATATATGCTGCTTACTATATGCCAACCATGCCTCAATAAAGCTGTTAAAGATTTTTAGTAAAATAACGGGCATGATGGATGCTAATTCAACTTTATTGGTCTCAGAATTCATTCAGTAAAATTATAGTGCAAACACCATTTAATGGATAATAAGTTTTATTCTCTCTGGCCTGTACTTGTCTAATGAGATATTGTGGGTATTTTTTTTTCCTTCTGTCAAACATAGCAATGGTTTTTAGGATACCATTTTTACTAAAGTCAGAGGGCAAATGATTTTTTGTTTGTTAATATGTCTTCTCTTTCTACCTATACCAGTTGATCCAGTGGTTAATATAATAATTTTTGATAGATCCAACAAGAGAAGGGTTCCCCTCCCCATAAACATACAAATTAATAATGCATTTTTCTATCACAGTCATAATACATTAAGAATTCTTAAAACTCTCTAACCTAGTCAGTTATTAGTGACCATCAGTAGAAAATGGAAAGAATGGTGTGTTCTCTTTTTAATCAGCTTACTATAAAAATAATTTTTATAGCACAAATATGGAACTCTTACTTGTTTATTTCCATTACTTTCTACAAGATTACTAGCAGATAATTAAATTCAAAGGAGAAATAAAATAATAATCCTAAGAGCATGTAAATGTAGAGTAAAGTAATATTACTTTTTGAAAATGTATCTTGCTGAAACAGCTGTTTAGCATTATATTAAGACCTGGTAGAGTATACATCTATTAATCCAGAAAGCCAACAAGTAAAAATATAGAATTTTTTCAGTTCAGTTCAGTTCATTTCAGTCACTCTGTTGTGTTTGACTCTTTGCAATCCCACGGACTGTGCATGCCAGGCTTT